>NC_041405.2:134422945-134557945 GCF_900747795.2 Erpetoichthys calabaricus
GCCGCTAGACTGAAACTCAAATATGGTTTCACAAAGAGTAAAGAGAAGAATATGTTTACTGACTGAACTTCTACTAATGTCTCAGGTTGGAGAGCAAATCTCTATGGAGACTTTGTCTGTCGGTGACCCACTCGTTACCTTCTTATCCTTTTCTTTTCAGACATTACCATAGCATGGATGCATTTAGCAGCTATGACCTCCTGGAGGTGTCAACGGGCCGCAAGGTGGCAGAGGGTCACAAAGCCAGCTTCTGTCTGGAGGACACGACCTGTGACCCAGGGTTCAGGCGCCGCTATGCCTGCACGGCGCACACTCAGGTGGGACTGCCCATTGCACAATGGGTTACAGTTTCAAAATGAATTGTGATGCCTGGCGTTGGTGGTGGGTCGAGCTTTTGGTGCTAATTATCAGGAGTAATCATAACATGAGATTTTTTAATTTGTCAGAGAGCACTCTGAATGCGCATCTTTCATTAATGTACTACTACAGGGCCTGGGACCTGGCTGTTACGACACCTACAATGCTAACATCGACTGCCAGTGGATTGACATCACTGACGTTCGTCCAGGAAATTACATACTTAAGGTAAGGCCACATCGTCCCTCAAATCAAATCAGATAAGACCGAATGGAATTCATTTAATTAGCAGGGCAGCATGGCAGCACAGTGATTAGTGTTACTTTCATGGATTCACTTTCTACCCCTGTCACTGGCTGTAATGAGTTTGCATGTTCTCCTCATGTACTCGGCCATTAGCCAAATTCCAAATGTAGTGATTATGAATTAGCCTCAAAATGAATGAACATGGATGTGTGCATACAGGGGGGCTTCGACAAACCCATCCACACTGCTAAAAGTTTGCTTAAAAGTGCATACATTAGTCTCTGTTTTGCCTTTCGTCCACACAAACCTGACATTTTTAGCCCTCAAAAATGGAGACTTTTGAAAACGCTGTATAATTCTGAAAAGGCCAGCTGACAAGTTGCAATGTGGACAGGTGTAAACGTTGACTCCTACAAATGCAGACTGTAATCGCACTCTGATTGGTTTGTGCTTATTATGTGGCCTTTCCCTGATTGGATCCTGCTCATTACAACGTCTCATTCCCTGAATGGTCAACCTTCACAGATGAAAATCACATTCCACCATAGCACACTCAGAAGAGTTGCTCTCCATGGCGCTTGTTGTGTTGCTTTCCTGTATGCATCTAAATTGTGTTTTGCACTGTTCAAATGTTGCTTACATGCACAGAAGTTCAAATAATTTACTGGTTACTAGGTTTGCAATAAATCTTGTGGCTGGTAGCATTACAAGCCCTTCTAGGAGATTTCCACTGATGTGCACATGTCCAGTGTAGGCAAGGAAGCATCTACATTATATACATTGTTGGTTGTTTTAGTGTGGGCAGTGAGACTTTCTTAAAGAATGTGAAAATACTAGGGCTGGGCAAGTTAACGTGTTATTATTGCATTAACGCATTCATTAATTAACGCCAACATTTATTTTATTGCGTGTTAATGCAGTTTTTGTTATTATTATTATTTTGAAAGTTTCAGTCTCGCTAGCAACAACAACAACAACAACAACATTTATTTACATAGCACATTCTCATACAAATGATGCAGCTCAATGTGCTTTACATGATGAAGAAAGAGAAAAAAGACAAAATAAATAAGAAAATAGAATTAGGGAATACTAATTAACATAGAGTAAAAGTAAGGTCCGATGGCCAGGAGGACAGAAAAAACAAAAAAAAAAAACCCAGAGGGCTGTAGAAAAAAAAAAATCTGCAGGGGTTCTGAGGCCTTGAGACCACCCAGCCCCCTCTAGGCATTCTACCTAACATCAATGACCTCAATCAGTCCTCATTGTATTCAGGGTTCACATGGAAGAACTTGATGATGACGGTCACGTGGACTTCTGGCCTTTAATCCATCAATGTAGGGACATCACGGTGCTTTGATCAGGTGGTGGTGGCGCAGATCGAAACCACAGAAAACCGGAAAAAGAACAGAAGAGAAAGTAGGGATTAGTACGGATTATGGATCCACCAGGAATGGTATTGATAATTTAATGCATATACAGAGAATCAGGATTAAACTTAAATGAAGCTATGAGAAAGCCATGTTAAAATAATGAGCTTTTAGCAGTTTTTTAAAGTGCTCCACTGAAAGATATGCCTTGTAGCCTTGTAGCGATCGATAAATTCAGTGATCTTCTTGTTACAGCGCTTTTCTATGCTTTTGCTAGAAGGAAAGTTAGCTTTGTTGATTTGGACCTCAATTCCCTGTGCATCCATGAGTAGTGAAGAGCAAACAGCCTCCAAAATGGCATGTGGAGAGATACCAAAGTGAATGCTCAAACCAAAAGAATCCGTGGATGATTTTTTTTCGTATTATCGCTGAATCTGACTCTGATTTGTCGGATTTTGATGCAAGTGATCTGGAGATGTAGATCGAAAATGAAAGTGAGGTACTGGCATCAGCCGATTGGTCCCCAGCTGATCGTGGTGCTGAACACATTCGTGTAGCTGATGCACCTACAGCAACTTTTGCCTGAGAGGACAGACACTTATGATGACAGGAGGTACAAACCATATTGTATCTCACTGCAACTGCCAACCCCGAGCACCTGTCTCACAAACACAGCCAAGCAGCCAGCCCACTGTGCATTCCTGCTGGCTGTCGAAAAGCCCCCAACACACACACACACACAGCCACTGGTGCCGCAAACTGCAAACAGGCACAGAAAGCTGGAGCAGACCTTTTATGTTGATTTATATGTGAAACCATTGCGTTGTGCGCTTTTCAGAAAACTGAGTTTTTTGAAAAAAATATTAGCCCTCAAAGAGTTGCTACTGAACATACGACTGTTTATGCTGCTCCCTGATAAAAGAAAATGTTTCTGCTGGTATCTGTTCAGATAGAAAAGAAAACAGATTTAGAAATGTTAACTTGCTGTTGCTCAGAAGGTGCCTGCTATAATGTTGTGATTGTGGCTTTGTTCTTCTTTAACAAACTAGATAAAACGTTAATGCCCTGGCAGTGGCAAATAGCTTTGGTTTTATATTTGATTTGATTACATTAATGTTTAAGTTGAGATTTACAAGAAATATTTTAACTGCTGCTATGTAAAGGGAATACTGCTGTTAAAAAGCACCTTATTTGTTTAAAGTGCTTGCAAACCAAATACATGCAATACACTACTTTTGAGTTCATTATTGAATTTTGCACATAATGTGATTGTTGTGATTGTCTGTGATTAATTGCAACTAATCACAATCATTAATCACTAGAAAATACTAATGTTGATGGAGACCATTTTGCTTAAAAAACTTTTTAAAATGAAAACAAACCAGTATGGCAGGGGTGTCAAACTCCGGGCCTGGAGGGCTGCAGTGGCTACAGGTTTTCTTTCTCACCCTTTTCCTAATCAGTGACCAGTTTTCACTGCTGATTAACTCCTTTTCCATTCATTTTAATAGCCCTGTTTTTAAGGAATCAGTCCTCGAATTCCTTTCTTCAGCAGCCAAACAGAAATGAGACGTGAAACGAGCCAACAGATGACCAGCTAAACTGGGATTTCAAACTCCAACCAATTTCACTCCAAACAGTCTCTTAATGAGGAGCTGATTCTTGCTGTTAATTATGCCCATTATTTAATTCCATGGCTTGTTGCTGCATTCATTCTGCCACACCAGACATTTCCAAATCTGTTGATTTTTCTGTTTTTTCTAAGAACATTTTCAAAATGTTTTGGTGACCTGAGAGATCAACTTTACTGAGACCTTCACCTTTATTTATTTTCAGATATTGCGTGATGGGCACAGGTGAGCTGGTCATATGGTGGCTTGTTTGATGTCTCATTATTGTTTGGCTACTAATTAAGGAAAAAGAGACAATTAAGGGGCCTGAGTCAAGTTAATTAAAACTAAAGCAAAAGAAGTTAATTGGCAGTAAAAACGGCTCACTAATGAAGAAAATGGTTAGAATGAAAACATGCAGCCACTGCGGCCCTCGAGGACTGGAGTTCGACACCTGTGCAGTATGGGCTTAGCCTTAGCTGCTGCCTTTCAACAGGTACTTTTAGAATGGGATGTGGCAGAAACTGGATTTAAGGATGACAGATTCACTAACATTTCAAGATTACAAAGCAGTTACATAATTTTGTTTATACTGCAATATAAATGAATCCTTTTTTATAATTTATTTATTATCAGGCCCACTTAATCAAGGTCAGGGTTGCATACCCGTTATGTGGCTCCTTGTCACACAGGGCCAGATATGATTCTCAAACGAGAATACACGCATGAGGACAACTCGTTAGAATGGTTGGAATGAAAAGCGGAACAATCCTCTGCTGCGAAGGCTCCGCCTCCAGGGGTTCTTCTTAAAACACCCACCCCCTAGTTCCTCCAGTCCAAGCACTTTAAGCCTGTTGGGGTTAGGGAGATGGCAACACTGAACAGAATGCTGGATGCTAAGAGAACATAAAACTCTGAAATAGCTGTTATCCATTCAGGAGCTCAGTAGCACAGGGTAACTGACACTTAATACTGAATTTGCATGTTGTAATGAGGGCAGCAACAGAGCAGGCACACGTAGAGCACAGCAGCTGCTTGGCTCTATGCCTCTGAGAAGTGCTGCTCTCTACTATGATATCTTTCTGGCATTTTGACTATTGCATCAGAATATGACATAACAACAGCAAACAGCGTGTAAATTAGCATTGTGGCCTATGGATACACAACATGTTAAAAGACAACATGTTAACTTACTTTAGTTATTCGTTTAGATGTACAGTTAGGAGGTGGATGTTGTACAGCCTTGTGTGTGCATCTACTGGTGTCAGGCAGATTTGTGGATTCAGGTGTTTTGAGTACTGAAATCTGCATCTCCTGTTGCTCATCGTTATCAATGGCAGTCCTTTTCAGCTCCTTTTGATGGAGTGTGACAAATGAATGTTTTACAATTCATATTTTCACAAGCATAGCTGGTAATTCTTTCAATCTTACATTGCCTTTGACAGTATTATCATAACTGAACAGCAGAACGCACACACTGCACCTGTGACTACGTATCATTCACTTTTACCAATCGTCCATTGATGTCCTTGCATGCCAATGTACAGTATAATCTGATGTTACAGAAAGGGTTTTCCCTTGCAACAGTACTCCGCACATACAGTATATGTTTAATAGGGGTCTATTCGGCTGTAGACAGTTTATCATAATCAGAAGCTTTCCCCCTGTCAGATCAGGTTAATGAGAGTACTCCTGATCTTTGCAGTTCCAAATCACCGCCCCTAGTTTGAGTGCCTCCTTCATGAGGTGTTGGATTGGTTTAGAAATGTGATAATCAGGGAGCTGTCTTCTTGTCCTCACTCAGTTTTAAGCAAACTTCACTCCTGGTTGTCTTCAGACGTAAATGTTATACGTCTGGCTCAGCGAGACTATGAGGTCCCCAATGCACAAAGAGAAAAGGGGAGAAGAAGGATGGGCCACATGGCACCGAGTGGCCATTGATGTTGAGAAGCCCAAGGTAGAGTGCGAGTCTATCATAGAACACCTGCCTGCACTCCTTACGATGAGGCCAATTTAGAGGAACCAGTGGACCAAACCTGAATGTCTTTGGATTGTGGGAGGAAAACTGGATTGCTTGGAAAATAAAAGACCATGTAAGAGTTTAAGCAGTTATATTTTGATCTCTTTTATTGTTTGGAATGCTTTCACCGGTGATGTCACCACCAGTATCATTTCAGATTTGCATTGCCGTGATGCCATTTATTTGCAAGGTTATGTGGGCACCTGTGCAGTGCAGGCATTGACAACGTGGCAGATTATTTAAAAATGAGACACTTTCAAATTGGAGTTTGCAAATACTTGAAATAAAAGAAAGCTTCATCTGCAAGAGAAGGCTAGCTTCTTGTGCAATCTAATACCTTTTAGCTTTAATAAATTTGTAATCCTCTGCTTATTGTTCACTTCACACATTTGTCTACCCCTCTTGCTTGGTTGTCGGTCTAGTTTAAGTGTAACGACCCCTGCCTGTCTGGCTATTCAGAACCGGTCTTAAAAACCTCACATCACTTGCTCAGATATGATAATCCCACTCTGCATGATCCATCCACAGGCAATCATACAAGCATGACAGACTCAGGGAGAATAAGTAAGCAGCATCCAGACCAGAATTTGAGCCCTGGACTCTGAGCTGGCATCAATAACATTGTGTTGCTGTGCTGTATTTTATTTACTTAGTAATTTGTTAATTGCTTACATAGGCTGGGAGCATGAGCTGATACAGTGCATTGCTGCACCCACCACCTGACAAACCACCCAGATTGGGACACCTCAGCCCCACACAGGAACAGTGTCAGGTTTTTTTTTTTACAGTCACTTGAGTGCCAATCCTGCCACCAACTCCCAAGTTTTCCCAGCAAGTTGTAAGACCTGCTTACAGGGCTAGATGCAGGTTAACATCATACGAAGTAATTGCAGGTTATGGGCCTTGCTCAAGGGCCCAATGGAGTGCAGTCACTTCTGGCATTTATAGGATTTGAATTGGCATCGTTGTGATTGCTGGCGCAGACCCCTAGCCACCATAGTTATTAATTAATTGAAGAAATCAACAGTATGTACAATTTTTATCAATAAGAAATAAACAAGTAATTGATATTATGGAGGTTGCACCTACAGTAGTTCAGCTTAGGTCCAAAACAAGAATGAGCTCCTTGGTTCAGTCCCCATATTTGAAAAACCAGGTGGTATCCAACTTGAGTACTTCATTTAAAGGCATATCTGCCATCAGGGCATTCTGGGTGCATGCCCAGGGGCACATGATAGCAATGGGGCTTTTCACTTTTGGAAATGATCAAAGGTGAAAAGAGAACTGAACAGATGGACTATCCATGCATTGGAATGACCAAGTGAACCCAAGGGAGGTGATGGAGTAATTGACTTTCATGTCAAAATCAAGAGCGAGAAATGCCACACTGCATTAAACAACCCAGTGTCTGTGTGCTGCATTGTTAAAGGTACGATCAACCTTCTGTTAAGGAGCTAAGTCACCCAGGGTCCTGTGGTGGTCTTAATCTGCCCTTGATTTCATTGATGAAAGATTGTAGACCATGATAAGCATATTTAATAAAAATGGGAGGCAGGGGCCAATGGTGGGGGCACTGGTCCTCATTTCACAGCAATTTTAGGAGTGGTTACACAGTTGTCAGTGGCATAATCTTCACTAGACCGTCCCACTATGTCCCCATCCAAGGTGGTGCTGTCATCGCCTTTCTAGCATTCGGTGACATACTCAACAGCTCCTCCTGTCATGCAGCACCACACCACCTAGGCCTCTGAGCTGAGTTGGCAGAAGTTAGAGATTTTCCTGGAGGACCACAGGGTGAAAGGAACCAATGACCTGCATGTGTTTAGTATCTCAGTCTTTCCCTTCCCTGCCACACATCAAACATATGGGGGTCTGCCTGTGGTTTCCACCTGCCTCACTATATCTGTATTTACTCCACATCTTCTTGTTATTCATATCGGTCCCTAGAGTTCAAATAGCCTCTGTCCCGAGTCCTGATACACTCCATATTTTTCAGTTGTTTAATTTGATGTCTACTGTCTAATGTCATTGAATTAAAGGCATCAGTCAGGGTGTCCATCTTTACCTCTAATTGTGTAGACTCTTTGTGCCATCAGTGTGAATCTTTGTGACTTGATGAACATTTAACCTGAGTTGTCCATTGTGGCCGCCGTACTCCTATATCAAAGCTCTATGCTCAATTGACCCCGGTTTGGACACCTGTAGGTGATACTTAAATTGAGGGAGTTTCTTCTGCAATGAATGCCTCAACTGCAGTCAACTCAGCAGCCATTGTTTGGGCAGCGTCTGTGTAACTGCAGGATATATGAGATGAATTCAGCATGAAGGACTCCTGTGGAGCTGTTTACCCATTTGTCAAAGGCCTCAAAGAGACGATGCTTCCAAGTAGTTTGTTTGAGAGCCGTACTCAGCAGGACTGTGACTTTTGTCATCCAGAATTTGAACAGCAGGAGTGTGGCAATTGGGGAAAATGATAAGAATGTATTTTAATATTTCACGTGGGCACGACTGTTTTTAAAGTTGGTTAGGCACTGTCCCAGACTGAATGCTTATGTAAATGGTGAATGCCATAAACAAAGGACAAATCCATGGAATAAATTACTTTGAAGGAGTTAGCTGGTAGCAGGGAAAAAAACGGCCAAATGTTCAGCCTCCTGTTTTTGATGGCAAGTTTGCCTGACCCTTATGTTAGGGACTGAGGTGTAGTGGCACTTGGGTAGTTTAAAGGAGCAGTTTAAAGGAGCATTTGTGAGCCCAGGAACAATCCCAGGCCAGGAACCAGCAGTAGCCTCAACACAAAACTTAGAAGCACCTTCTGGTTCTATTTTGAAGAGCTTGGAGTTAGACGGAGGAAAGCGGAGAGGAGGCCACAGCTATGAAAAGCAAATGAAGAAGTGAGAAACAGAGAGGTTTTGTGCTCATTTTTACAACATTAGAACAAGGCTTTTTAAACTTTGTTTGTCGTGACCCAGTCTTGCCTTTCTTAGTGTCTTTGAGACTTATTCCTTGATGATTGTCAGAACTTTCTCAGGTGGGTTCCCCTTGGAGATTCACAGACAATCATCATGGTATTCCCCTTGAAGGATTCTTAGAGCATGGGGTGGTGTCTTCCTTGGAGAATCACCGCCTATTGTCAGCTCATGGGAATCGAGGAAGCCCTTTAGAGCAATGTCAATTGCTTAATCAACCCGCGACCCATTCACATTAAATACAACAGTGACTCCCTGCCCACAGGCGACAACCCACGACCCAACCCATAGTTTAAGAAACCCTGCAACAGAACATTAGAAAAAGTTTGACAATTTCAGCCCAACAAAGCTTGCCAGTCCATCTAATTTCTCCCAAAAAAAAAACATCAAGCCAAATTTTAAAGGTCCCAAGTCCTGCTCTCCACCACACTATTTGGTAACTTATTCTATATGTCTGTATGAAGAACAACGTCCAAACATTGCACAAATTTACCCTTAACAAGTTTCCTACTGTTTCCCCGTGTTGGAACTTGCCGAACTCATTTTAAAGTAACAGACTCGATCCACTTTACTAATTCTTTTCATAATTTAAACACTTCAGTCATGTCCCCTTTAATCGCTGTTTGCTTGAACTGAAAAGGTTGGAGATCCTTCAATCTCTCCTAATAGCTCATATCTCTCAGACCAATCATCAGTCACTCTCCTCTGGACTTCAGTGCTGCTATGTCTTTTAGAATGTGGAGATCAAACAATGAGCACAGTATGCCAGGCAGCCTTGTTAGTTTGTTATAAAGCTTAAGCATAACCTCACTGGAGTTGTACTCTATGCATCATGATAATAACTTGACAACCTATTAGTTTTTATGATTGCTTCTATACACTGCTTAGAATGTAGATAAAGAGGAGTTCACTATGGCTCCAAAGCCCTTCTCATAAATGGTACTTTCAAGTTTCAAACATCCCGTTGTGTATTAAAATCTACCATTTCTACTTCCTACATATAATACTTTACATTTACTTACATTAAATGTCCTAGTTCAGTAATTAATTAAGGCAGTGTTACTGGGGGGGGGGGGGCAGTAACAGTGCAGTGGTAGCGCTGATGCCTCGCAGTATGACCCCTTAAATTTCTCCTCAGCATATGGAAGATCTGCTCCATTGGTTTGAAATCAGATGACTGGCTTGGCCATTCAAGAATTTTCCATTTTTTAGCTTTGACAAACGGCATGGTGGTGCAGTGGTAGCACTGCTACCTCGCAGTAAGGAGACCTGGGTTCGCTTGCCAGGTCCTCCCTGTGTGGAGCTTGCATGTTCTCCCCGTGTCTGCGTGGGTTTCCTCCCACAGTCCAAAGACATGCAGGTTAGGTGCATTGGCGATCCTAAATTGTCCCTAGTGTGTGATTGGGGAGTGTGTGTGCACTGCGGTGGGCTGGCTGGGATTTATTCCTGTTTTGACTGGGATTGGCTCCAGCAGACCCCCGTGACCCTGTGTTAGGATATAGTGGGTTGGAAAAATGACTGACTGACAGTTATTATTGATGATGTCCACTTATGTTATTCAGTTTCCACTGTGTGTTTAAACAAATCCATGTCTTTATGTGTACTAATTCTGCATTTACATTAACATTTATTTTCATAGCAGAGATTTTTATCCAAAATGGCTTACTAAGGGGGGTCAAAATAATCAAGTAACATCTGTCTAGGGGGACAGGTTAGAAAAGTGGATCACCACAAGTAGAAGAGCTGTCAAGCTAGCATAACAAACAAAATTATGAAACAACAGTATGACAGGTATCCACAGAGCAAAACACATGAATTAGCAATTTGACAGACATTCACAGAACAGTAGGGTTTTTAATGGCTTCTTAAACACATTCAAGGCGTCAACAGTTCAGATGGCAGAGGACAGCTTGTTCCACCAGCTAGGAGCTACATGTATGTTACTAAAAGTGTCTGCATTGAGACTTGATATCACGTAGAGTTGGCTGTTCCTTGATAAACCTGAGTGGGCGAGCACAGCACCACAACAGTGTCTCCATATGCACAGGTCCTGACCCACTGACTTCTCTGTACAGTCGTGGCCAAAAGTTTTGAGAATGACACAAGTATTGGTTTTCACAAAGTTTGCTGCTTCAGTGTTTTTAAATCTGTTTGTCAGATGTTTCAATGGTATACTGAAGTATAATTACAAGAATTTCATAAGTTTCAAAGGCTTTTATTGATAATTACATTATGTTTATGCAAAGAGTCAATATTTGCAGTGTTGGCCCTTCTTTTTCAAGACCTCTGCAATTCACCCTGGCATGCAGTCAATCAACTTCTGGGCCAAATCCTGACTGATGGCAGCCAATTCTTGCATAATCAATGCTTGGGGTTGGTCAGAATTTGTGGGTTTTTGTTTGTCCACCTGCCTCTTGAAGATTGACCACACGTTCTCAATGGGATTAAGGTCTGAGAAGTTTCCTGGCCATGGACCCAAAATTTCAATGTTTTGTTCCCTGGATCACTTAGTTGTCACTTTTTCCTTATGTTACGGTGCTCCATCATGCTGGAAAAGGCATTGTTTGTCACCAAACTGTTCTTGGATGGTTGGGAGAAGTTGCTTTTGGAGGATGTTTTGGTACCAATTGTCAATAATTGTCAATAAAAGCCTTTGAAACGTATGAAATGTGTGTAATTCTACTTCAGTATATCATAGAAACATCTGACAAAAAGATTTAAAAACACTGAAGCAGCAAACATTGTGAAAACCAATACTTGTGTCATTCTCAAAACTTTTGGCCACGACTGTAGGCAAGTATGAAAGATTTGAACTTAACGTGTGCTGCTACAGGGAGCCTGCTAATGGCAAGTTGCAGTAATCCTGACATGAAAAGACCAAAGCCTGGATGTGAAGTTGTGTTGCATACTCACTCCAACAAAGTCTGATTTGGCAGATGTTATATGGAGCGAATCTGCATCAGCAAGAGACAGCTGAAATGTGATCCGAGAAAGATAGTTACTCATCAGTCATCACCCCGAGGTTGTGTACTGACTTGGCAGGTCTTAGTGACAATGAGCCAAAATGTACAGAGAAGGGGCACCGAATAGACAGAGCGGAAGGGATAACAAGAGATTTGCAACATTTAAATTTGGCATTTTACCAGAAGACTTGTCAGAGCACTGTGCGTCTGCTCTCAGTGAAGAGTGCTACATAAAAATAGCGAGAATTGAATTTAATCAAATTAATGCTCAAAAATTGTGCCACCCGGGAAAATAAAGATGGTGCCAGAAAAAGTAATACAAAATATAAACCATTAGAAAAAAATGTCTAACCCAAAAACTGGTGCCAAAATTCAGTTCTGCAACCCCCAAAACCCAATATCCAGATATTTAGTGTAATATCTAGAGCTCCAAGAGGTAAGTAGTTAATTTAAAATGAACGTAAATCATAACAGATTACTATTTAGGAGGTAAAATAACATCATTAAAAAGTCCAAGGCCATAGTTGTATACAGTAACGTACATAAAGTCAACGTTTTGTGTTCTGTGGGGTGTTTTTTTATTGCTTTTGACCTTAAGTTAGGTTGTCACTGTTGAGTTTATCCCTGTGGCTTTGTTTTTTGTAGATTTACACAGTTCTCACAGCTTCTAAATCAGGGGTCTTCAACTCCAGTCCTGGAGGTCCACAACAGCTGCAGGTTTTCATACTAACCCTTTTCCTAATTAGTGACCAGTTTTGCTGCTAGTTAACTCTTTGCCTTAATTTTAATTGATACACAACTTAAGACTCAGGCCCTTTAATTATTTCTTTTTTCCTTAACTCGCAACCAAACAACATTAAGACACAAAATGAACCAAGCAACAACAACCTGCATCCATCACACAATAACTGAAAATAAAGAAAGGTGAAGGCCTCAGTAATATTGATCTGCTCAGGTCCTCAAAACATTTTGACAGCGCTCTTAAAAAAGAAAATCAACAGTTTTGGAAATGTCTGCCATGGCAGAATGAGCGCCATGGAATTAAATAACGGGTTTAATTAGCAACAATAATTGGCTTCAAGTTAAGAAACTGAATGAAGTGAAGTTGGTTGGAGTTTGAGGCCCCAATTTAGTTGGTCATCTGTTGGCTCACTTCACATCAAATTTATGTTTAGGTGCCATTTAAGGAAAAAAGAATCAATTCAGCAGTCAGAGTCTCAAGAAAAGTCAATTAAAATAAAGGGAACTAGTTAATTAGCTGCACAAACTGGCCATTAATTAAGAAAAGAGTTAGAATGAAAGCTTGCAGCCACAGTAGCTCTCCAGGACCCCTGTTCTAAATGGTATGTACAAATGAACTGAAGGGAAATACACCAACAGGTGCATTGTGCACTACATTTGTAAGTTACTTTGGATTAAAGCACCATCTGAGTACTCAAATATAAATGTAATGAGTAATGCACACAAGGGCATGTGCCACCTCTTCACTAGCCGGTATGAAACCTTCAGCAGCCTTTCAACTTCCAAATTCCTGTATACATTCACGATGTACAGACTGTCTGATGAGTCAAGTCGGGTCTCGACTCCCAGGACAGAAAACAGATGCTGGCATCGAGCAGCACTCCAGACAGTGGAGCTTTGCTGCAAGAAAGAACGAAGGAGCGTTGGGCAAATATTGACAAGCTGGTCTATAAAGTGTGGGTAGACATAAGAGGCGTGTGGATGTGTGCTCAAGAGAAAGAAGTATCTTTCACACGGTGGCCAGATCTGCTTTGCTAAATGAATGCAGTGAAGTGCTCATAAAACTGCCACAAGGTCTATTTTAAAATGATTTAGTCTCACAGTGATGTTCAGAAAAGGACTTTGGAATATGTGCACCCAGCTTCACTTTACAGTGCAGAGTGCCAGAAGGAGAAGGTCCATTTGACAGACCTGAAATCTGATCAACTTTCTCTCTTTATTTGTTTCAAAAAGGTCACAGTGAACCCCAGTTTCGTTGTGCAAGAGCTGGACTTCTCAAATAACATTGTGAGATGTGACATCACCTACACTGGCACCTACGTGTCAACACGTAACTGTAGGATATCCAGGTGAGTGCCAGGCCAGAGACACTGGCAGTGCCAGGGAACACTGGGGTGGTGACGCTGTTACTAATGGGGAAGGTTCCAGAACAAAAGGTGCCAAGAGAGTCTGAGAAAGCTAAAGTTGGATAGGAAGCACCAGAGATGAAAGTAGTGAGAAAAGCACTATAAAAATGTAAAGAATTATTGTTATTATTATTATTATTATTATTATTAAGTGGTATAAAGGCACCAGTGCAAGTGCATGCTGCAAGGCTTCTCAGTGTTACACTCTGTGTACAAAATGATGCACAATCATCGGGCAATAGTTCACCCACATGAACACAGAAACACTACACAAAAACTTCACTCACCAAAAAGCCAAGCGCTACGCACCCCAAGGAGACGCAGCCGCTCCTCCAAAATCCCTCTTAAACAGTGATACAATGGGAAACAAATTCCTTTTTTTCTACCTCTTCTTTGCCCTATTAGCTGCTGGCTCGCTGCTGCTGCTGCCGTGCCGCATGCTCTGCACTTTGCTCGCCTACCCCTTCCTCTCCCCCCCTCCCCCATTGTGAACAAGGGGGCTGAACGCACCCCGGGGAGACTTGTCCGCTCCTCTGAAACCCCTCTTAAACGGTGATACAATGGATATCAAATAACAGCTGTTTTATTTACCTCCTCTTTGCTCGATCAGCTGCTGGCTTGCTACTGCTTCAGTGCCACGTGATCTGCATTTCGTGCGGTGCTTCAAGTGTTTTAAAATCACTGCCTTGTCTCTCTTCTCCTCCAGACATCGTCAAACACTATTCAATCTCTTTTCACTGTTCTGTTATTTCACCGAGTCATATTTTCGGTTTGTTTGTGCTAATGTGATCATTACTCTAATTTTTTTTAGACTTTCGAATGTTCCTACTTCTATTATTTCTAACCTGCTCTGCATGTGTATTACGGGACTTGCTTCGAAAGGTTGTAAGTATGACGTGACTTGACCATCTCGCGGGACGTGAAAGTGTCTCTCTGTCTCTCTTCAAAAGATCACGCCTCGTCACAGGAAAAAGAGTGCGTCAGTCAGCACATAGAATGTAAATCACAAGTGTATGAAGTAATGCTGAAGACAGAGAGTGACACATTAAGTTAAAGGAATACTCCATCCAAACATGATATTGTTTATATGTTACTTACCCTGTGTAGTTATTAGTGGTGACTGACAATTTTTAATCTCATGTTTTCAAGCAGAGAGGAGAGAAGAGGGTTTATGATCTAATTGAAGGCAATAATGAACAAAGCTGTGCAATGGCAAAAAATGTGATAACATCCTTGGATAAAAGAAAAAAAAATCTCACGTTACCTGCGTCACATAATCCACATGTCAGTTATCCAATCTTATGCACAAAATACGAAAAATGCATGTTTTTTTCTAAAATATTTTAAATAGTTGCTTCCAGAGTAATCAAAAGAGAAAAATGAAAGCCTCATGGGAATGAAGACAGGACTCTTGACCGATGAATAAGGAAGGGAGGCGGTCTTCGATTCCAAAAGTCAATCCCATGAGGCTTAAGTTTTCTCCTTATGCCCAGCACTGATTATTCTGGGTGCTGATTATTCTGGAAGCAACTATTTACTACAAATAAATAAACAAAATAATAAGTAGAGCAAAATTAACAAAACTGATATGGACTCGCAGAAAATGTTTTAAAATGAATGAAA
This sequence comes from Erpetoichthys calabaricus, assembly GCF_900747795.2. NCBI lineage: Eukaryota > Metazoa > Chordata > Cladistia > Polypteriformes > Polypteridae > Erpetoichthys > Erpetoichthys calabaricus. The sequence continues at coordinate 134,438,251 of NC_041405.2, forward strand.
AAGATAAGAATGTATATATGATATGCATGGAAGTATCTCTCTATTATAAAAAAAAAATCTTGAAAGGAGACGAGACGTGATTTTCTTGGAGAGACACTTACTCGTCCCATGAGACGAGTACACACAGGAATGGAAATAAAGGACAAAGAGTAGATGACAAAGTAGAACGTCATAAAAAATTTTAAAATGTTGGCGCGATACACATGCAGAGCAGGTCAGAGATAATGAAAATACTAAAATTCAAAAATCTCAAAAAAATGATAGTAAAGATCGCATTAGCGCAAACAAACGGAAATTACAGTATTACTCAGTGAAATAACAGAACAGCGAAAAGAGATGGAATATATTGTTCAGATTTAAATTTTAAGTCGGAGACTTGTAGATCGTCTAATTCGTGTTGCCATCAGGAAAAAGTAGTGTTTCTTCCCAATGAAGAGGCGTATCCGCGAGAATTTAAAGATTCCAAAAACGCTGGCGTGTTATGAAGTCCCGTGAGATGGAGACTTTTAACATGAGATTCTTTCAAGTCATGCCATACTTACAACCTTTTTCAAACAAGACCACAGTCATCTAACCTCAGTCGTGTGAATGCTTTTGTCAGACACACTTCCTGCGCTCTCAGCTCTTATAAATTTTATCAGGACAATAATTTTATACATTCTAGATGACACGTCAATGACTAAGCGAAGAAGAAACAGCATGGACAAACATTTGAAAAAGTCGTTTTATTTATTAGAGAGAAAGAAATGATATTCACTCACAGGCAGTTATACACTGCGTTGTCATGATGTAAGTCCAAACTCGGAATCAAAATTCAATGCGATCTTGAAGAAAAGTTAATTCCAAATATTGTTTATACTAAAGTTGAAAAGTAAAAATGAAAATAATGCATATGTAACAATTCCCATGAAAATAACAATCTCTTAAAATTATATATCCGGTTAACCCCTTGTATATATATATAATGTTAAAACACAAAGGTACACCAAAAAAGAGCTGGGTCTCCATTAGGACAACCGTTTAATGTCCTGATGAAAATAATAAAAAATATATAAATGAAATGTTTATTGTGGTGATCTTTATGAGGTGATGCTCTGAGGTTGCAATAAATGGTTTTTTTCTTTAGGAGTTCCGTCCATCACTAAAACAGGTCTATGAGTGATCAGCGGCCTTCGTGTGTGACATTGGTGAAGTGTCCTGGAGACCGGCAATGGCAGGACTTGTGGCGTTTGTACCGGGGAGTGATGTCAGTCATCCTCTGCTGACTTCTCTTCCATTGTAAAATCAACAGAAACTGTGTTAGCTCTGGTGCATTGTTCTTTTTTCTTTCCTCTTAAAACTAGGGAGCTCCGCCCCCTGCTCGCTTCGCTCGCCAACCCCTGGTGTTGGGTAACCCGAAATACCACATTAGAAAGATTAATTGGAATATTTCCTTATACACAACATTTGTAGTAAAGATGGTGTGTTGTCCTTGAATGAGTTTTCCTTGGTATGGAGTATCTACAACTTCAACATTAATGTCAGATGAACACCGAACTCTTGAGAAGGCTACATAAAGTTGTCCATGTCCAAGTACAGGCTCAGAGAGGTATATGCCAACTCTGTCCATGGTTTGTCCTTGGGATTTGTTGATTGTCATGGCAAAAGCAGGTTTAATGGGAAATTGGCATCGTTAAAGTGTAAAAGGTGATTCCAGGTCAGAATGTGTAAGGTCAACTCTATGAATCAAAACAGTATTGTTAGAATTTGATCCTGTAAGTACTTTTGTAGACTTAGCTAATGGGTGACTGTTTATGACTTCAGCGATGTTTCTCATTATCAGCTCTGTGTATTGCTTGTTTTCAGGAAGGGTCATTCGCTGATAGATTGCAACATCTGGATCTAACACGTAGATTTGTGCATATTTGCGTTCGTGATTTGGTTCAGGGTGCACTGTTCCAATCCGATGTAATATTTGTCCAAATATGCGAAAGCAGTATGGGCCATTGCCAGATGGTGGCCTGATATCCACCCAGGTAGATGCAAAAGCAAATGAACTATTGTAGAATCCAATGCAGTCCATAAAGTTTTTACTTTCGGGTACATTGTTAGTTAGAAGCTTCCGTAGATATGCAGGAAAGTCATCTAAAGGAGGCAGTCTAACCTGACCCTATTGACAACAACGTGAAAACTCATTAGTTGTATTGCCAGTTGTTTCTTCAGGGAAGTTAAGTAAATGACAATGACAGCAAATGATATTCATTAATCCTAATGAATGTTCATTAATAGTGGACTCATTAGAGAATGCGTTGTCAGCTAATTGTCGGAATTGTTTAGCGGATAATTCCACTTACTGTTAATACGGAGCGTTTTCTGTGGTTGTACTGTTAATAATGCATCACTGTAATGTGATTCACATATGCTATATGGTTTGGACGTGTGAGGATGCCGAACGTTTAATACGGAGAGTTCGTTTATTCTTATTACCCAGACCATGCTGTGTAGTGTGTACGTTTAGTTCAGAAGCGCGTTGTAGGCGCCTGCGCCTTTCGTACTTTCTCGCGCCTTCCGTACTATGTTTGTGGACCTTTGCGGACTCCATAGTGTCTTCCGTTTGACTCTGGGGTGCAGTGCAGAATCCTCTTTTCTGTGTGGCGTTAGTTGAGCTATTTCGTTTTTGAGCCGTGATTCCTTCATTAGTTGAGCTCTTTCGTTTTTGAGCCATGACTCCTTCGTTCGCGGTGGATCAGACTTCGCTTGCGGTTTATGAGACGCGCGCTGTAGGCGCCTGCACACTATGTCTCCTGCGTCCATCGCCGTGTACCTGGGTCCGTGCCTTCCAGTTTACCATTCTCGGTTAGTAATATGGATAAGCAGAACATTTACCCCCGAGGCACTCCCCATGATTCCATGTTTGACTGCATATACTAAATAAAGTGTACTGTCCAGGGAAGAAGAAACGCCTGGCTGAGACATGGCATGTGTGACTTATTCCATCATCACACAACGGCTATGTAAAATGGTAATGCAGTACACGTAGCATCCAACCTGGTGAATTCATTCTGAAAACACTTAAATACTGGATAGATTGGGATTCTCAGCTTTGATGTTTTAACTTTGATATTTGCCTTATATTTTGTGCTTTTACTGATCAGTTTTTTAAACTTGGTGCCTGTCCTTGCTTATGGTTTTTGCTTTAGCCCAGTAGTTGCTCTCATTTACTGGTCTTTTATTCACATATTTACCTTAAGTCATGCCTTTTTTTTCTTGTGTCCATATTAGTAGCCGCATAATCATAATCCTGTTTAATAAGTGAAAAATTTAAAAGAAAAACAAGAGTTAAACTAATTTATTCACTAAAAAGAATTCATAATTCCACTATTACTGCAAGTATTTTGATGCATTCACATATTCCAGAAATGAAGAAAGACTATCAATTCTTAAATTAAGAATTAAAATAGTACTTTTGCAACTGGGAACGATAAAGCCTTCTTAATGGACACAAGAAAAGAAGACTGCAATCCCCTGCTATGTCCCCCCGTAAGGTCTGGTTATGCAGGGTTTATTGGTTTATAGGGCTAGTCTTGTCACTTTTGCACAATAAAATTCTTACTCAGATGTGCTCATCAACATGCAACACGTTGCCATTACAGAGTGTAGCTACCTTACCTTGAAACTTCTGTCTTCCACATGTGAAAAATCTCACAACGCAATTTTGAATTCTACAAATAAACCTGTGTTTGGATTAACTGTATGACAACTGAAACCAAATTGACATAACGCTTAAACAAAGAGAAACATATCAAGGGCTAAGACAAGACAAACATGTGAGAATTCCTTGTTGGGGGGCAGACATTCTTTACTTGTAGTCAGATTACCTTCTCTTTACTGAGCTATTTTTAAATATTTTAGTGTATGTATCTTAGTATGCTTTCCAGTGTAAACAAAAATGGCACTCTTCTTTTGAGTAAAGTGACCACTTGGAACTTTGAAACAATGCACAGAGAAAGAGTTATCTCCCAGCTTAATGTCTAATGTAATGTAATGTAACTTATAATATAATGTATAATTTCCCAGCACAGTTACAGATACCACAGATCAGGCAGTAAACAATGAGGATCCATAGACGCCTCCAGTGCTGAAAAGACAAACTAGAGAGATAGATAGATAGATAGATAGATAGATAGATAGATAGATAGATAGATAGATAGATAGATAGATAGATAGATAGATAGATAGATAGATAGATAGATAGATATTTTATTAATCCCAAGGGGAAATTCACATACTCCAGCAGCAGCATACTGTTACAAAAAAAAAGCAATATTAAATTAAAGAGTAATAAAAATGCAGGTAAAAACAGACAATAACTTTGGATGACTCTCCCTAATGTTCCCACTGCCTATGCCAAGTGCTTTGTCATCTTAGGGTTCCAGGGTGATCCTGTCCTCCCCTTTATTAAGCAGAATACCCCAAATCCCACACTTTTGACACACTGCTATAACAGAATGCTATTGTAGTTCAACACTTTCACCTTTTGTTTACATCTGTAACTCCAGGCAATTAGATAGCACACCAGAACAGACAACCGAGAAGCTGCAAATGTATTCATGCCCAAAATATAAGAGAGGAGAGTACAAATGTTGGCAAAATAATTATCAAATATTTAAATTGTTAGACATCAATAATAAAAACTATACCTATGCACTAAATATTATTCTCTGTTATAACTTATTTGAATTCACCTTTGACCTTTTCTGTAAGGGTTGTATGACTCTCCCTGCCATTCACCCCACTTTACTCTTGAGATCTTAACTTGCAACTGTCCATATCTGCTGCACTATTGGGCACCTGTTGTTAGGACACATAATGGTTGTTATGGGCCTGTCCTGGGACGTTGGGACCTGGAAACTGTGGCACAACAAATATAAATGGTCTTCCATGACAATCTTTCCCAATCTGAGCTACGGACTTAAAAAAAATAACAGTCTTTACACTTGCTAAAAACCTTTGTGCTTCATGTGTTTGTGTAGTGATGTTTTGCTTGTGTCTTTGAATTTTCTTTCTTGCTCATCATTTTGACACATATATACTGTTTCTCTGATATCCCGCTTTTGGCCTGTTTCTGATTTCACGTTCTTGTCCTGGTCAATCCGTATCTCATCTGCCCTGAAGACATAACAGTAGGTAAGGATTGGGGTTCCAGTTATGGAGATAAACATCTGCCATGAAATGACATTACACATAGATAGATAGATAGATAGATAGATAGATAGATAGATAGATAGATAGATAGATAGATAGATAGATAGATAGATAGATACTTTATTAATCCCAAGGGGAAATTCACATACTCCAGCAGCAGCATACTGATAAAGAACAATATTAAATTAAAGAGTGATAACAATGCCGATAACAATACAGGTATACAGACAGACAATAACATTGTATAATTTTAACAAATTGTCCAGCAACTTGCCTACAATAGAGCCTGCCTTCTCACCAGTTTGTCCACGCATGAGACGTCCCTCTTCTTTATACTGCTTCCCCAGCACACCACTGCGTAGGAGAGGGCGCTCGCTACAACCGTCTGATAGAACATCTGCAGCATCTTATTGCAGATGTTGAAGGACGCCACTCTTCTAAGGAAGTATGTACAGCAGCCTGACAAATACATGCTACTAAAGAAGAATTTTTACATTTATAGCCCATCATGCACTGTGTCATTGCTGGTAAGCATTGTGCTGGTAAAGCAAACAGTGCAAAGAAAACTTCTAGAAGAGTTAGAATATACTGTCCCCATTCTGTATATTCATATTTGTATTTTGTGGGCTTAGTGTTCTTATTATTCATTCCCATACTGCTTTAAAGAGTGCAGTATGCTGAAGTGCTGACTTTTTTGCATGTTGTTTTGCATAAAGGTGTCTGCTAAGTGAATAAATATAAATGTAAACATGTTATAGTTCTTATGAAGTGTGTTCTTTTTCTGCCGATTTCCCAATTTTTATCCAAAAAACATTTAGGTCAGGTTGATTGGCTTTTCTAAATTGGCCCAGTGTTTAAGCATGAAGGCCGCTTGATCCGTCCGTGTTTGATTTGCGTTTTGTATGTAGTTCTACTAGCCTCCCATAGGTCTACAACTGGACTAATTGAATGGAAGGATAATCAGGAATTTATAAATACTAGGGGGGCTTTACCTCTTGCTCGCTTCGCTTGCCAACCCCCAGGCCACTTGTGTATGGGGATGCGGATGTACGTTTTAATACGAATGGCATATCAAGATCTCATTTGGTGTCTAATGTTATCCGTGGGAGTTGTACTACATTACCTTTCTTGGATGCAACCTTCTTTCAACAGTAATTCAGGCGGTGGAAGACCGTATAGTGGGGGGTCATGAGGCTGCTGGAAAGGGGTGTGTGGAACTCCCAATATCTTTGCAAAAGGACAAAGGTCCAAGTCTTTAGAGTTCTGGACTTCCTGTTTTGATGTATGGTTGCGAGACATGGACACTATCCAGTGACTTGAGACAAAGACTGGACTCCTTTGGTAGTGCGTCTCTTCGGAGAATCCTTCGGTATGGCTGGTTTGACTTTGTGTCGAAGGAGTGGTTGCTCACAGAGTCCCAAATGAGACACATTATCTGCATCATGAGGGAAGGTCAGTTACGGCACTACGGCCATGTGGCGCGATTCCCCGAGGGTGATCCAACTGGATCAGGCCAAGGGGACACTCATGTAACACCTGGCTGTGGCAGATAGATGGTCATTCACGGAGGGTGGGACTGGACAGCATGTTTGCCTGTGGGGTTGCCAACCAGGATCCAGAGCTGTTTTGTTGTGTGGTGGGTGTGACAACATGCTGTACCAGTGCAGGCTCCCTAACCTGACCTGACCTGACCAGTAAAGTGCATTTTCTGATTGCTGGATAATATGATGTATATCCTGTAAAAGAGACGCTATATATGCGCCCGACCTGACACAGATTCATATGGAGGCACATGTAAAATTTTTTATTTTTCTTCAGCTGGAGGGCACGTCTTTTCTGTGTCCCCCAACTACAACACAGTCCCAAATGACCAACACACAAAAATCGAATCACTCTTCTCTCTGGTACCACCACTTCTCCCAGGCAACCTTGTCCTCTTCCACCCGACTCTGGCCACTGAGTGGTGGTTATTGGCCCCTTTTATAGCCCACTCGGAAGCGCTCCAGGTGCTTGATCACCTGTTTCCAGTTGCACTTCCAGGTGGGGCTGAAGATTCGTCTAGCCAGGCTCCGGGCCCCATGCAGGGCCCCCTGGCGGCCACCCCAGATCCCAGCAGGGCTGTGGAGAACTCCATCTCCCATGGAGTCCTGCGGGAAGCTAAGGCACCGCTCCAACCCAGGGGGGCGGCCATCCAGCGTCCAGGGGGAGGTATTGCACCGTCAAGGGCTGCTCCCCCTGAATATACAGTGAAGGGGCGTCCCGGCCGGGCATGGGATCCGGCCGTCCGTCACAATCCATAGATTTCTCAATAAGAATTATAATGCAACATGTCTATAATGAATGATATTTTTTAAACTAATGGCATTTAATACTATGGGTGCCAATTGCAAACACTTCTTTCATATGAGCACATAAGGCATTGCAAGACAGCACAGTAAGGGGTGTTCCAATGGCTCTGGAGGTTAAGTCATTCCATGTTCACTTTGCAAAAGGAAAGCAGTAAGAAGCATTAACCTGTGGAATTGCATCCCGGAGTAAGAAATGACAAGTCGTGTATCCCACGGTTCCACCCTTGATCAAAATGGTTTTAAATGAACAATACTGATTCTTCTTCCTTTACTTTTCTTGCTGGTGTCTTTGCAGCTACTGAACTGGAGGGAGTGGTGGCCACTGAGAAGAGAGAGGCCAGGGAGCTCATTTTATGCAAGGCTGGTGAATACAAGTGGCATGGAGACTGAGCCCCAAATCCACAAGACCCTGTATCCCTACAATGTCGGCCACTGTGCAAGTCCCAGCTCACCGGAGCTGTATTTTTTTATACTTTGATGACTTTGTTTTTTTTTTTATGGATTTTTGAGATTGTGTGTTTGAGTGAAAGTCCTATTTGAATCATCTACTTAAGCCTCACCTTCTTGGTTTCAATATTTTCCTCTTGATTGAGCACTGATACACAACTCTTCTAGTCCTATACTTTTTTAATTATTTGCATATTTCAGTAGGTAAATAATAGCAGATGCCAAGCTGGGTCCCCATGTCCTGCGGGGTAGCAGTCATCTAGAGAATGGTCATTATTGTCTACAATCCCAGTTGGTGGTAAAATCTAAGCACAATCCCACTCTGGAGCATTCCTGTATCTCAGAGGTGCAGGACACCAAAGCCTGTGGAAACGTCTACCCACCTGATTATCATGATAGACCCTACTGTAAGTGCTTAGCATCCATCATATCCATGTGTGAACATACTGCTTTGTACAAGACAGTACCTTCCCAAAAAAGTTGTATCGACACCCAAGTGTCTCAGAAGTACGTCAGTCCACACCTGCTCTCAGTGACAGTCATTTAAAATGATAGCATAGCCCACGGAGGACATGAAATAACTAAAGATTACCACTGCCATCCCTAACTTTTGTAATTTCAGTCTTTGAGGCCAGCTAGCACGTCATTGTTTCTCATTTAGTTCATCCATTTGGTTCCCACTGACTTCTAGTACAGTTAAAATGTGTACTCCATTCTTGGTGATTCTAACTTTTGCAGTTGGTATGGCCACATATTCCCATCATTTTAACAGGTGATAATGTGAGTTCAGTCTCACTAATTCCCATTTAATATCTTCCATCGTCCATTTCTAGAACTATTATGTATTAAACATCTAATTGGCAAGTCACTTTTTTAGTCCTTTTTACAATTCTTACCTGCACTTCCATTCTACTAATTCACATTCATTACAGTCCATGTTTGCATGGCCATTCCTTGTAATACTCGGATTTGAAGATCACCTGCTCACATCCGTTTGTATTCATTAATCTTCATTGATTACAGTTCAGAGTTGTGTGTCCCTTTTCCTTCAGTTTTATTTGCACTCCTTTTCCCACTGATTCTTATTTAGTAGTATTCATATTGGAGTGTCCCTTCCCACTTATTTTCACACACTCCAGGTCACATTTACATTTCCTATAATTCTCATTTTTAAATTGGTGTGTTTACACCCATTCATTTGCAAGTGTCTATTAATCTGAATGTGTTGTAATTACAATTCTGGCCTTCTTGACCATTTCCACTGATTTTCATCTATTACAGCTCCAGTCTGCATATCCATTTCCACTAATACTCAGTTTTCAAATTCTCATTTAATTGTCCATTCACAATGATTAGCACTGATTACAGATTATATTTGCCCATCCATTCCCACAAGTTCTCTTTCCCTCTATTTTTTTTAGTAATGCATCCCTTTCCATCAATTGCTGTTCTTTACAGTCCATATTTCCTTGTTTATTTCACATTGTTTTCATTTTTGAAGTTTTTATTATCCATTGTTTTCGACTGAGAGGAATGCATCCATTGCATAAGTCCACATGAAATGTTGGGGACCAACCGGTTCACCCGGTTTACTGAAATAACAAACCAAAAATAACAGGTGCATGCTGTCTCTTCGGCCATTGGCTGCCATGTGATAAGGCTCTGAGGAGCGGTCAGGCTTTAGGACTGAGCTCCGTACAGTCAAATGAGACACCTGCTTCCAGGAGCACCCAGCTGTTATAGTCTGTAGAGCAGAAGGGGCAGAGTCAGTTGTCCTCATTGGGCATCTTCTCGGAGCGGTAGGTGGACAAAAAGACAAGACAGTCAACAATCGCACCCCCTTGTGTCCTGGGGTTGTAATGCTTACCTTTGAGGAGCCTGGAGGATGACCCTCCGACGCACATACATGACACCATTCATTGCACTAATTTATCCCAGCTCATATTTACCTGACTTTTTCTGCTAATTCCCATTCTAAAATTTGTTATTGTGCATTGAATCCCTCATATTTAAATGCAATGCAGTCCAAATCTGATTGCCCATTACCATAAATTCTGAATAATTATATTTGCATATCTTTTCCTCAAATCCTCATTTTACAATTTTTAAATATGTATCTATTTGATTGTAGTTCATGCTTACAAGTCAGTTACCTCAGATTGAGTTTTTTTTTTATACTTTATTAATCCCTGAGGGAAATTGTCTTGTCACATGACCTTTGGAGTCAGAGCGCAGGGTCATCCAGATTAAGGGCTTTGCTCATAGGCCCAACAGCATAGGATCCCATCTGGCGGTAACAAGATTTGAACCAGCAACCTTCCAAATACCAGTGCAGATCCTTTGCCTCAGAGCCACCACTGTGCCTTGTCAGAAAGCAATTGTCAGTTTTAAAGTTCTGATTTTCATGTACAGTCATACCAGCTGAAGTTCAGACTTGCGTCCATTAATTCTTTTAAGTTCCTTTCTTATACGTCTGTCTTTTCCCACCAATTATTCCCTACAGTTCATATCTGGATTTCCATTTGCAATAATTTTCATTTTAAAGATGCAATAATTTGATAATTCCTACTTATTCTCATGGATTACAGTCCTTTACTTGCATGACCATTTCCATGCATACTCAATTCTAAAGTTCCCATTTTCATTTTCATTCACATTTATATTCCACGGACTGCTCTTCAGCTTTGTACATTCAGTTCAATTAACTCTCATTCATTACTGTCCACATTTGAGTGTCCACTCCGAGCAGTTCTTATTAATTACAGCTATTCTTTCTAAGTCATTTTCCAGTAATTCTCATTTTTGCAATCCTTATATGTTCATCTGTTCCTGTTCTCATTTTTAAAGTTGTTCTTATGCATACAATTTGAACTAACTGACATTCCTTTCTGTCCTAATTTGAGTGTCCTTTTCTATTTTTATTAAAGTCCTCAATATCACATCATTGTGAGCTTTTCATTTGCACACTTCTCTCCCAGTAATTCTCATGGTCTCTAAAGCTCCATTTTGAAATCCAACTACTGTATGAATGTTCTGACTATTGCAATAATTTATAGAGACCTTAAACTGACTCTACCCGAACACCTCCAGCATCTAAAGCCCTGAAGGTGCCCATAACCAGAAATCCTACACATTCAGAACATTCTCGACAGACACACACAGCTGCCTCATTGTCTTGAACCCTTTCACATCATCCATCAGCCCTTTAGAGCTCCTTCATCGTTTACATTGTGGCTAAAGACTTAATTCTTTTATTTACATCCTGAACTAGGCATCTTTAAATTCTTAAAACAGTCAAAGATTATGTTTTATCCCCTTGTCTATATCTGCTGTTACGTACCTACCATGCATCACTTCATCTTGTACTGTAATGTTAATTGCAATGTAAAGTTTTTTTGTGATAATACTCAGTGAAAGGTGCTATATAAAAATAAAGTTTGATTGACTGATATCAGTACGTGTGATTTCTTATTCAGTTATCATGTTACCTCTTTGCAGAACTGCTGGTTAAATCATCCAAGCACAGCATTTACATCTTTTTTCCAAAATATCACCTCACCTGGCTGCATTTTCAGCCATCTATTTTCTGAATCTACTCAATTCAACTTTTAAAATACAAGAAGGTGAAGCTTATTTCAGAAGCACTGGATGCACAGCGCCCTGCGGTGGGTTGGCACCCTGCCCGGGATTGGTTCCTGCCTTGTGCCCTGTGTTGGCTGGGATTGGCTCCAGCAGACCCCCCGTGACCCTGTGTTCGGATTCAGCGGGTTGGACAATGGATGGATGGATGCATGCACAGCAGGAGTCAACCTTGGAGAGGGCAGCAATTATCAGAACATTAGAACAATGTGGACGAGGACAGGCCATTCAGGCCAACAAAGCTCACCAGTCCTGTCCAATTAATTCTTTTAAAATCACATCAAGTTGAGTCTTGAAAGTACCTAAAGTCCTACTGTCTAGCATGCTACTTAGTAGCCTATTCCATATGGTTCTCTGTGCAAAGAATAACTTCATGTTTATGTGAAATTTACCCTTAACAAGTTTCCAACTGTGTCCCCAAATTCTTGCTGAACTCAGGTTAAAGTAACAGTCTCGATCCACTGGACTAATTTGCTTTAATAAATTGTAACAGGATAGATAGCACAACCAGTCATACTGGGCCACTTCACGCAGGAGTTTTTCTAATTTACTTTTGGCATGTAAAGGGAACATCTCAGTATCTACAGGAAGCACACGTGCAGACAGGCAGAAGGTGTGTGTTTCATATAAATGATGCACAGCCTGCAATTGGAAGCTCATCTATCGGAGGTCTGAGGCTTCAGCTGGGGCAGCATTGAGCTGCCACCCAGCCCCCTGTATACTAGCTACTCTTATTATAGTTTCTAATGTCTATAAAAATTTAATGGACCATTTAATTTTACATGACATGGGCTCAGCCACCAAGGATAAACCCAGAAAAATGAGAGCTGCGCACCTCAAGATTGGGATGGCTAGTGGGGACTCAACGAGAGCCAATATTGCAGTTTACTGAAAAACACGAGGATTTTAGAAATAGGTAATTACTTATGTATGGGAAAAAACAAGTACAGGATGGGTGACCTAGACAAGCACGTAACACAGAATACTCTTCTTCTTTCGCTTGCTCCCGTTAGAGGTCGCCACAGCGGATCATCTTCTTCCATATCTTTCTGTTCTCTTCATCTTGTTCTGTTACACCCGTCACCTGCATGTCCTCTCTCACCACATCCATAAACCTTCTCTTAGGCCTTCCTCTTTTCCTCTTACCTGGCAGCTCTGTCCTTAACATCCTTCTCCCAATATACCCAGCATCTCTCCTCTGCACATGTCCAAACCAATGCAATCTCGCCTCTCTGACTTTGTCTTCCAACTGTCCAACTTGAGCTGACCCTCTAATGTCCTCATTTCTAATCCTGTCCATCCTTGTCACATCCATTGCAAATCTTAGCATCTTTAACTGTGCTACCTCCAGCTCGGTCTCCTGCTTTCTGGTCAGTGCCAGCATCTCCAACCCATATAGCATAGCTGATCTCACTACCGTCCTGTAGACCTTCCCTTTCACTCTTGCTGATACCCGTCTGTCACAAATCACTCCTGACACTCTTCTCCACCCATTCCACCCTGCCTGCACTCTCTTTTTCACCCCTCTTCCACAATCCCCATTACTCTGTACTGTTGATTCCAAGTATTTAAACTCATCCACCTTTGCCAACTCTACTTCTTGCATCCTCACCATTCCACTGACCTCCCTCTCATTTACACACATGTATTCTGTCTTGTTCCTACTGACCTTCATTCCTCTCCTCTCTAGAGCATATCTCCACCTCTCCAGGGTCTCCTCAACCTGCTCCCTATTCTCACTACAGATCACAATGTCATCAGCAAACATCATAGTCTACGGGGACTCCTGTCTAATCTCATCTGTCAACCTGTCCATCACCATTGCAAATAGGAAAGGACTCCGAGCCGATCCCTGATGTAATCCCACCTCCAACTTGAATGCATCCATCACTCCTACCGCAGACCTCACCACAGTCACACTTCCTCATACATATCCTGTACAACTCTTTCATACTTCTCTGCCACTTCTCTGCCAGTAACACAGAATACTGTAGATGTATTTAGTTCATTAAGAGGTTTCCTGGAGCTTCTTGGTTTTCCAAACTTCTTTGTTTGGTGTTTCTTTTAGAATTTTAGCACTTTGCCACAGCCAGCTCACCTTTGCTTTAGTGCACAGCCATGGCTGAAAGAAAAAAAAAAAAGGCTTAGGTCAGGGCTATTTAGTTACAGATTCAGTTGGACCAGACAAATGAATGTATTGAAAAACAAGTAATGTTTAGTTATTGTTTCCCATTTAAATTTGGTCACATCTTACACGGGCACATCAAAAAAAAAAACAATAAAGTGCTATAACTGAACAAAATCTGAAGTTGTAGCAATACGTTTTTTATACTTTTAAAGTTTAAAAAAAAAAAAAAAAAACACCCCATAAAAAACAACATTTTGCTCACAACTGACCTAAGCACATCTCAAAGTGCATAAAAACAAAATAGTGCACAGCAGCAACATTTCTCTTTTGAAATAAAAGAAAACATTTTGGTTATATTTGACAAATGCACTTTGTGATGTGCCTGTAACAGAATAAAAAAGAAACTATCAATGTCATCAAAGCTATCAGTGTACAAACTCTGAACAAGTTATAACCGTGACTAACACACATGAATAGAACGTCTACTGCACACTGGGGGGACATACAAAAGTTTCGTTTTAAATCGCCACACGTGTGACTAGCAGTGCTAATTTTTTTAAAGAAAAAGGTGGCACTACGGCACGCATACATTATGTTTGGATCAAGTTTGAGGTGCTGCGACGGTATATAGAATAATTGCGATTCATGTTTTATTTGGTGAAAAAAAACCTTTTTGAATCTGTAATTTACAAATCAAAGTATAATAATAATTTTTACATTTATAGAAATTCACTCACTACTCAAAGAGGTTTGCAAACTCCACGGAGAGAGGACCCGGCATGCAACCCCAAAACCTTCCTGTTGCGAGGCATCGGCTGCTACATAATATTACACTGGATAGTTTAAAATGCTGCTACATAATATTCTGCTTGTAAATTTAAAATTACACAGAATTTCTGAAATCGAAGAATATCGAAGTTAATAAGGAACTCGGAATTCAAAAAAAAATTGTTAATATAATCCTGCAAAGCAATCAGTGCTTAATTTGACCGAGTCTTAAAGAAAATTCCAAACTTTTTTACGCATTTTTATGCATTTGAGGAACAATGCATTCTTTTTAATCCGTTCTTTGCTTTGAGTGTCAATGGCTGATCGTCGACCTCCTACCACCCATGAATCCACCAGATCTAAGCGTGTGAGTGGAGTGCCAATCAATCGCAATGCGGATACGGTGCTTGTAAGTAACGAGGTTCTGATTGGAGTAATAAATAGATTAATTTGTGAAACCCCACGTTTGCACGTGTTTAATGAAACTGGAACATACTAAGACTCTGCACACAATTGATTATTAGACCATTTAATATGTAGTCGATACAGCAGCTGTCGCGGCTGCATACAATTACAAAAGAAGTAAAGAGAAGTATCCAGTTGTAGTCAGGAGAGTTTTAGGTCTCCGACAGATCCGAGCACTTCAGACGCTATGAGGCCTGGAACCTCTTCATATGCATGTGAGAAACACGACAACGTTTATTTTTACCTGTTGTATGACTGTGCAATTAAATAATTGACTAACTGGATTCAATAGACATTTTTAATGCGATGTGTTGCAGAAAATTGATTTATTTTTTCACACAAAATGTCAAGTTGACTTATGGAAAAAATACATATGCTACATACGACACAGTGCCTGCTAAATACAGTAATACAAACAGTGCAAGACACGTGTTTCGCCCTTATTGGGGTTCATTAGTTGTACGCACCTTTGCCATCCCTACCAGGTAATGTTTGTGTCTGATCTGCCAGTCGACAAACGCTGCTTCTCGCAACTGAGAGGACGTGGCGGGTGACTGCCGACTGGCTGACCAACCACAAGTGTTACCTGGTACGTAACCACCTAATAATAAGTTTCGAAGTTTAATAAATGCTGAATACACCAGCCTCTAAACTACCGATTCCACAGGTTTGCGAGCAGGAACTAAAAGGAATTGAAATTGATATGACGGGCTTGAAATAGAGGCGCCTGTACACCGGCGAAACATGGGGAGTGGCTGTTTGACAGTGGGCGGAGTCAAAGAGATGGCACTGAGAGGAGCGTCATTTTATGGGCCTCAGTATGTATCAGGTTGTTGAATCGGTCTTAGGTTTCAGACTGTCTCGCCTGCAGCTGGACTCTCTTCGAAAAAAATCATTCTATTATAAACGACTAACACCACGCAACAACGCGCTGCATTGTGGGTTGAATATTGCTAGGCTACACAGAGTGTCGCATTCATGGTCTGTACCAGGGGTAGGCAACGTCGGTCCTGGAGTGCCACAGTATGTGCAGGTTTTTGTTCCAACCCAGTTCCTTAACGAGAACTCAATTATTGCTGATGAAGCACATATTGCTTAAGTGACATTTTGATGCTTCATTTTAGTGGTCTCGCTTGTTAAGGTTCTCCAACCTTAATTGCTTATTTCAATCTTAAACTGCTGCATTCAGTGTTTTAATTGCTCCTTATTAGCAATAAGATGTAAAAGACAAAACAGCCAGCAGCTCTCCAGCTAGCTTTTTTCCAATTACATCTGTGTGTGTTCATCATGCACGGTTTGATTTAATAAAAATGTGACAGACTGAAAATGATCTGTTTTAGGCTTCAAATCATTTGGATGATATCCTTGGAAAGGAAAAAAATCTACGATATAAAAGCCTTACATTGCACAGACTAACAAGCCATAAAATTAAATAAGGTCTGAGATTGGCAATGATTGGTTTCTAATTAAGCAATTGGGTTGGAATGAAAACCTGTAGCCACTGCGGCTCACCAGGACCGACATTGCCTACCCCTGTTTTACATCTTATTGCTAATAAGGAGCAATTAAAACACTGAATGCAGCAGTTTAAGATTGAAATAAGCAATTAAGGTTGGAGAACCTTAACAAGCGAGACCACTAAAATGAAGCATTAAAATGTCACTTAAGCAATATGTGCTTCATCAGCAATAATTAAGTTCTCGTTAAGGAACTGGGTTGGAACAAAAACCTGCACATACTGTGGCACTCCAGGACCGACGTTGCCTACCCCTGGTCTGTACTACCGTTAGATTGGGGGGGGGGGGGGGGGGTATACGCAGATACCACACCACCTCGATTGGGACCCTCAGCACCACACTGGAACAGTATGAGGTTTTATACGGTGTCTGGGGTTCCAATCCTGCCACCAACCCCTACTTTTTACCTGTAAGTGTTTATGAAATGTATGTAGGAATTTCCGCAAATGCGTTTTTCTCGTTTTTTCTGTGCGTTTCTGGCGGGACCACAGGCTGGGTCACTCGAAGGTGGCTTCTGGTCCCTATGTAGCCCGCGGTGCCGCCATTTGAATAGGCCAGGCTTAGGTTGTGCACTGCCTGACTCTGCCATCATTGAGCTTGTCCCCCAATAGCAGCTTATCAAGAGGAAGCAGCACTGGGCTGGCTGTTTGCTAAATACCATTTTTTGTTAACATAAAGCAAGCTAAGCAAACAAAACAATTCACATTTAAAACGTTGTGTTTTTTGTTTCAATATCTTGACTTTAAAAATTATTACTGAGAGCAAAATTTCAGTGTAAAATTTGTTAATCAGTAAAATTAATGAACCAGTCAAGGGTCTGAATACTTTAAAAAGTCACTGAAAATTAGTAGGGCATATCATTGTATGATGCTATTTATGTTTATATGATGGTATACTCTGTATATTTACAGTGCCTTCACAAAGTATTCAGACCCCTTCATTTTTCACATTTAGTTATTCTCCAGCCGTATGTTAAAATGGTTTACATTATTTTTTCCCCAATGAAGCAACACTAATACCTCACCATGACAATGCAAATACAGAATTTTAGCAATGTTTGCAAATTTATTAAAATAAATCTGAAATATCCCATTGATAGAAGTATTCAAACACTTTACTCAGTACTTCATTGAAGCACCATAATAAAGACAACTAAAAGAAAAGAAAGGTCTTACTTGGTAGTTACAGGCACATCCTCCTGATGATGTGTTGTCACAGAAGAATGGCAGACTCAGAAATCTGGTGTACTGGTTTGCCTGAGGTGCCAATAGTGCAAAGCTAAATCAGAATCCCTCTTAAAGTTGATGATACCCTAGTGGCATGGAGCTTCAGTGGACCAGGGATAGCCAGAGGCTGGCCTTGTGGTGGACAACTGTGCAGAGAGCCAAGCAAGACAGGGCCATGGATGAGCAGCCGCTCCCTTTGCCTCTTCTACACCATACGTCCATGGAGAACCCAGTATTAAATCATTCATACTTGACCTGATTCTGGGTCCACAGCCCAAAGCAAGCACAAGGAGAAAGTACAAGCGTCATACAAATGGCAGCCCAAATGAGAATGGGACTAAGAACTGTGAGGTTGCATCACCACACTCTGGACCACTGTGCTGCTTTCAGGGGTAGATGTGACCAGTGCTGTTAGTGTTGGTTCTTATTTCCCTTGACCATGAATTATAAAAAAGGATAAGTAAATTAATAATACATGCAGTCCTCTCCATGATATTTGGGACAAAGACACATTTTCTTTGATTTACCTCTCTCTGTTCCACAGTTTAAAATTACAAATCAAACAATTCAGATGTGATTAAAGTGCACATTGCAGACTTTCATTTAAGGGGATTTGCGGAGATGTATTTTGGTCACACCTTGTAGAAACAACAACACTTTCTATGTGGTTCCCCCACTTCAGGACACCACAATATTTGATACAATTGGTGTCACGGGTGTTTGTGATTCCCAAGGTGGGTTTCATTGCTTCATAAAACAGCAAGGTTTGCTTCTCCCCTTTGGAGTCTGCAGTTGCCATTGTTTAACTCAAGGACAACAGCTGTGCCAATGAAAATCAAAAAAAGTCATTATGAGGGTGAAAAACAAGAATAAAATCATTAGAGGTATCAGTAAAACCTTAGGGTGACCAAAATCAACTGTCTGGAATATCATTAAGAAGACAGAATTCACTGGTGATCTCAGTAATCACAAAGGGACTGGTAGGTTAAGGAAGACCAAAACTGTGATGATAGAAGAATCCTCACTATGGCAAAGAAAAAGCCCCAGACACCTGTCTAACAGAATAGAAACAGTCAATGTGTGTGTGTCAGAGACAACTATCAGGAGAAGACTTCATGAGCAGAAATGCAGAGGACACACTGCATGATGCAAACCACAAAACAGGCTGGCCAGATTACAGTTTGAGAAAATAGACTTATAAGATACTGCAGAATTCTAGAGAAAGGCCTTGTGGACGGATGAGACAAAGATGAACCTGCAACAGAGTGGTAGAAAGAGCAAAGTGTGGAGGCATAAAGGAACTGCCCAAGATCCAAAGTAGATCACCTCATCTGTTAAACATAGTGGTAGGGTGTCATGGCTTGGGCATGTATGGCTGCCACGGGTCCTGGCACAATTTTCTTCATTGATCTTGGAACTGCTGACGGCAGTGGCACAATGAATTCTGAGGAGTGTAGAAACATCTGATCTGTTCAAGTTCCAGTAAATGCTTCATACTGCAACAAGATAATGATCCAAGCATACTGTTAAGGCAACACGAGAGCTTTTCAAAGTTAAAACATGAAAAATTCTTGAATAGCCAAGCAAGTCATGTGATTTAAATCAATTGAGCAGGCTTTCTATATGCTGAAGACAAAGCTTAAGGGGTCAAGCCCCAAAAACAAGCAGGAACTGAAGATGACTGGATTTGGAGGCTTGGCAGAGCAACACCAGAGAAGATCCTCAGTACCTGCTGATGTCAATAAATTGCAGACTTCTAGCAGTCATTGCATGCAAGGGATATGCAACAAAGTACTGAATATGACAGCTTTAACAGACCTGCCATTGCTGTTTCCCAAACATTACGGTGCCCTGAAATGAGGGAGCCATTAAAAAAAGTGATGTAATTTCTACATACTGTGAATTTCCCATTGGGATTAATAAAGTAAGTATCTATCTATCTATCTATCTATCTATCTATCTATCTATCTATCTATCTATCTATCTATCTATCTGTTACAGAAATAACCCTAACCCTAACCCTAACCCTTAAATGACAGTCTGCAATGTGCACTTTATTCCCATCTGAATTGTTTGATTTGTAATTTTAAACTGTGGAGCAGAGAGGTAAATCAAGGAGAAATGTGTCTTTGGCCCAAACAGTATGGAGGGCACTGTATTTTAAGTCAAACAATCCCCCCTCACATTTCAGAAAATCATAATTTGAAGGATAATCTACGTATAGAGAAGGTCTTTCTCAGAATTCCAGACTAATGAATCACATCACCTTGGTTGTTCGTGCCCGGCTCTGGCCGCCTAAGGTGCCTGAAGTTGACCCCTCTGGACATTAACCCCTCAGCCCGCCGCCTGTCAGTCTAAAGGACTACCTCGAGGTTACTGTTGCTGGTAGCAACGTGTTTACTGACAGGAGGCTGTGAAGCCTGGGTGCGTAAGGATATGAAGCGGTCATGTGATGTTTGTCAAGCCGGCCGGCTGCCTGAAAGCTGAGATGAATGTGGCTTTTTTTCTTTTCAGCTGTAAAAACAGTAGCCCGTCTTCTCGTGCCGGATGGGGGCTCGGTGAAAAAAAGGATGTAGAGAGACTGCAGTGTGAGTGCGTGAGTATGTGCACGTGTTCACACACCAAAGCCAGCAGCAGAAAAATTTGGAGATTGGACATGAAGAGCTGGAGACATGGGACGCTATCTAGGTGGAAATGTGTAAAAGTCTCCTCTTTTTACCTGGTGACCCTTCAGTTTGCACTCCTTTCTAGTTTTTATGGTTGTTCTTCCCTTTAAGCCACTTGTTCTGCACAAGCATTTTAAAAGAATGATCAGGTTTGGCTAAGCAGACAATACCATCTAATGGGACAGTGCCAGAGCCATAAATCCCTGCTCTATAAGCTGATTTTTAAGAAAAGGTGAAGCAAATGAATAACAAAAGATTCCTCCCCTGGCCATTTCACTTTGGAGTTGACAGATACTGCTGCTTGCCAGTACTGCTTGGCATGTTTTTTCAAGTGTCTGGACAGCCTTCCCCCTGCTGACAGACTCCATTCCAACAGGTCTCGGCATTCCAGGCCCATGTTTGCCAGCATGACGCATGCAACCAGAGGGATGCGCTTGAGTTACTTTTGTCTAGAATCCAGCTTGAGGAGGTCTCTTCCTGAATGGGGAAGGGTGCAGGCCTAAAGTGGGTAGTTTGGTGATGTGGCAGCTTTATAATGGAAGTTCAATAAAGAAAAATTATGCAAAATATCTGGAGTAGGCAAAGCTGGCTAGGCGGCCACACTTACACATGCTGGCCATACAATGACCCTTGGCCCAGCAATGGTAACCTTCCCTAAACAAACACATACTATTTATAATACATTTAATGGTCTCCATGTTTCTGCTGGCCCTGTGCCCCCAAACTGTGCCCCCCGTCATCATTGGCTTACACAGACAGCCAAACTCTGTGGAATTTAAAACCAGCCAGGATGAGGAAGTCTGCATGGCACAGCTCACAAACCAGAAATGAAAGCAAGAGCACAACTGTGCAGGGTACACATTACGTTGTGGCATTTGAGACAGCTCAGCCCTGGCCAATTTGACCTTACATTCGGGGTGATGCACACCTTGTCCCAAAGTAAAGTCCAATCCTCAAAGCTTGACTATGATTTACTTTTCAGTCTATGAGCTATTCTCAATAAAATTCAAATAAGTGCATGGCAATCTTGAATAGACCACAAAATTCCTTAAAGGAATACTCAACCCATAAATAATGATATTTGTACTTACTTACCTCTGTTATTTGCAATTGTGGATGAAAAAAAAATTATGTTTTAATAGAGGAAGTGCATAACAAAGATTCTAACAGAATGGTGACCAATGCTGGTGTACAACGGCAAACAATTCCTTTAATAGTCCTCACGCATAAAGTGGAACTGAAATGGAAATGAAGGTTGCAACAAAAATATCTTAAAATGTAACTTTGTTTTTAAACTCTAGAACATAAATAATAAATTTTCATTATTTCAGAGTACCCTGAGTTTTGAATATTTCTCCGATACGTCACAGAACCATCATTTTGGATTTGAATCTTTGTCTTTGACCCATTTACACGTTCCTCCAAAGCTATACAGATCCGAAACAGCAGACAGGACTCCTTTCTGCTCTCTGCGGGAGTAGCTCTGCTACAGCCGCCCTTAAGAAGGCTGCTCACATTCTGAAGGAGAGCCAATGGAGTCAGGCCCGTTGAAGATCAGAACTGTTGTTATGCTGAGGCGTCACCTGCTGTATGGTAGCACTCGGGTCCTCATTTGAGGTGGCCCATCCAGGTAAGCACGTGGAATGTTTTGTCTGTTTGGCATGATGATCGTCTTCCTCTGCTGTCAGAGGAGCTTTGTAAACTCTGCATTTCAGTGGTGGCACTCTCTGAGGTATGCAGACCTGGGACTGGCTATATCTCTGTAGGTAGGTACACTTTTTATTGGTTTGGTTGCTCTGATGGCTGTCATACTCAGGGAGTAGTTGTTGCTGTGGCTCCTCCTGATGGTGTCCGATGTCACTCCTTTCAGCAAGTGTGTTATAAGACTCAGATTAAGGCACTCTCTGAGTACCTTATCTGTTGTCTCAGTGTATGCTCCAACCACGATGATTGATGTCTCCATGAAGGAGACAATTTATTCACAGCTTCACTCAGTGGTTGATGGATGCCTTCAAGGAGTTTTGGAAGTTTTTCCTTGTCTTCTTAGAGAGTCAAGGCCGGCGTGCTGTCAAGAGACAGGGCCTGTTAAAGCCCATTGTGTTGCTTCTTGTGTGATTTTGGGCTATACAAAAATAAATTGTATTGTATTGTATTGTAAGTTGACACTTCCCTGGTTATGGGTGACTTCAATGTGACCACTGGCACTGACAGGGCTGGCTATGAAGATTGTATTGATCCCAATGGGTCTGGCGACCATGATGAAAGTGGCTCCATGTTCTTTGACTTTGCAAAAAGTCAGGGGATGTGGATCATTGGATCCTGGTTCCAGCATACTTAGCTGCATCATTGGATTTGGTACTCCAATACTGGTGGTGCGGTGAAGGAGATCGATCACATCATATTGGGCAGACACTGGGGACTCTGACAAAACTACAGAAACTACAGTCTACAGAAGTGCCTAGTTTGTGAATTCTGACCATACTTGTTGTTGCTACTCTGAAGATCCAACTTAGGTCCAGTAGGCTACCACCTAGGAGAATGAGGCTGGACCTGGCCAGACTCCAAGATCAGGCTGTTTCTAATGCATTTGCATGCAGTTTGTGTGAGGAACTTGCACACTTGGGTGTGACTGCTTATCCTAATATGATATGGGATACTTTCCATGACAAAACCCTGAAGGTTGCTGAGGTTTGTGTTGCTGTTGCCAGTGTTACTAGAAGGAGGTGTTTCATCTCACAGAACACCCTGGAAATCATCGAGAGGAGTTGCAGCACACAGCTTGATGGCAACGGCATCCTGTACTGGGAACTGAGAAGGCTCTGTGGGCAGATAGAGGAATCTGTGACCAAGTGACACACCATCTATGGTTTAGCGACCCACATCCTCCCGATAGAGCAACAGAAGCATTATGCACATTCAAATCTGTTGCTTGGAGAGTTGCAGTCTGGACAGGTGATGGAACGGTCCTTACAGATGACAGGGCAAATGTGACTTGCTGGGCTGGCTACTTTGAGCAGCCGTTCAAAGCTGATCTTCCAGCTAGGAGGTTGGACATCTCTGAGTCCACGGTTCTTGAGGCTGATTCTCCAATTTGCTGTGAACCATCCAATCTCATTGAGATTGCACAGGTGGTCAGCCAGCTGATGGTAGGGAAGGCTGCAGGAATCTATGGTTTCCATGGTGAACTTCTCCAAGTTGGTGGTAAGGCGGTCCTTGCATTGCAAGTAATCTTTGCTTCCATTTTAGAGACGGGCGTCATCTTAACTGACTGGTAAACAGGACTTATCATCTCTATCTGGAAAGGGAAGGGTGATTGCCTGGATTGCAGTAACTGCAGGAGGATAACACTGCTTTCGGTGCCAGGTACTGTCCTTGCTAGGGTCATAGAATCACCTGCTCATCTACCAGCGACCAGAGCAGTGCGGTTTTATGCCTAAGAAGTCTACCATCAACTGCATCCTGGCACTGAAGTTTCTCATGGAGTGCAAATGCAAATATCGGCAGAGTTTCTTTGCAGCCTTTTTGTATAACTTTTGACTCAGTTGATAGAGCTGCCCTGTGGGACATTATGAGACTTCGCAGAATTCCCCCAAAGTTGCTGGATGTCATGGCAGGTCTGTGAGTGGTGTTTCTGGGTTTCATTAGGTGTGTGTTTTTGCTCCTACTCTGCTCAATCCTTGGGGTGTTGGGCAGGGTTGTAAGGTCCAGTGGCTGTGGGTTATCTTTTGGTGAAGAACGATTCACTGATCTCGACTTTGACAATGATGTTGTGATCTTTGCTGAGTCATAGGAGGCTGTGATCTGGGCTCTTGAGTGACTAAGCAAGGAGTCTAAGTGTCTGGGCTTGTGAGTATCCTGGATTAAAACCAAGATCTAAGCCTTTAATGGCCTCTTGGGCACAGCCATCAATGTGTCTGTCTGCAGTGATAATGTCAACATCATCAAGAGGTTTACTTACCTCGGCAGTGACATTCATGTCTCTGGTGAGTCTTCCTATGAAGTCAGTAGATGAATTACAACATGGAAGGGTCATGAGGTCGATGGAAAGGGGTGTGTGACATTCCCCAATATCTTTGCAAAAGGACAAAGGTCCAAGTGGTTAGAGTCCCGATGCTTCCTGTTTTGCTATATGGTTGAGAGACATGGATGCTATCCAGCCATCTGAGATGAAGATTGGACTCCTTTGGTACTGTGTTTCTTTGGAGAATCTTTGGCAGATGCTCACTGAGTCCAGAATGAGGCACATTACCTGCATTGTGATGGAGTGTCAGTCACAGCAGTGCGGCCATGTGGCACAATTCTCTGAGGATGATCTGGCTCGCAGGATTCTCATTGTTGAGGACCAGACCAGCTGGACCAGGTCAAGGAGATGCCTACATAACACCTAGCTGTGGCAGAAAGAGGGTCATTTCTGATGGGTGGAACTGAACTGCATGCCTGACCTGGGGGGTTGCCAACCAGGATCCCAAGCTGTTTTGTCATGTGGTGTGTATGATAATGCATTGTATCAGTGCATGCTTCCCAACCTGACCTGACCTGACCAAAGCCTGCATGAGTTTTCCATTGGGTACTCCAGATTTCTTCCCATATCTCCAGAAACATGTTTTATAAGCTAATCCATCCATCCATCCATTATCCAACCCGCTATATCCTAATTTCAGGGTCACGGGGGTCTGCTGGAGCCAATCCCAGCCAACACAGGGCATAAGGCAGGAAACAAACCCCGAGCAGGGCGTCACCTATAAGCTAATGGGTTATTCCAAATCCAAACTGGACTTAGGTAGGTGTTCACATGAGAGAGCCATGTGATGGACAAGTACACTCTCAAGGATTGTGTCCTGCTTCACACCCAGTGCTGCCTGGATAGGCTGTCATCCCAAGTGACCCTAAATCAGATTAAGTGGATTTGAAAGTGTTACACACAACTGCTAATGTACACACAGACTAGATTCCACGGGTGCACAGCAGTATGGATTTACATGCACACGTGTGTTCTGTACGTGGTTGGGTCCTAGGATTACCCTATTTCTCTTTATATTCTTTATTACATAGACATTAACACAATGCCCCAAATCCCATACCATAGTCCTTATATGTTACCTTTTATATCTAGAACCCAAGGTACTCAGAGTATCATAACAGGCAGAAGAAAAAGTTACACATTTATCCATACATACTGTAGATTAAATTAATATTTTCAATTGTGTCCAGAAACGAGGAAAGTAAAAATGTGGGTGTGACAGTAATACCTTTGCAACCATTTCATCATCCGTCCATATGCTTACTAGCATTATAACTTGAAAATGAAAGTCAGAAAAAAGTTATGAGGAATGACCAGGAGAAGAGACAAGGTCAAAAAGTATAGCAAAGGTCAAAACTACTGTAGAGATCAAAGACAGAAACAACAATACCAGAAGTGCTGACACAAAATCAGAATCAAAGTATAGAACAAAAGTCTCCCAAAATTAAAAACACCTGTTGGAAAAACAAAACAGCATCCAAAATAATGTTATAAAGGTTTAAATAAGGTCTTCAAATGAAAAACATGTCAGAAACATGTTCTCTGGGTCAGGAAAGCCCAGAAAGGATGTATATTAGAATTTTAAAGACTCAGGAAAACCCCAAAAAATTAAATATAACAGTGAGCTACAACAACAGGTGGCTGACTGTCGTATTAATTTCTGGTCTGGCTTGGTCTTTGATCCAGCATACAACCTGTATGGTGCCAGGCAGCATGGCCTGTCTGAATATGGTCACTGAGAGACAGAGAGACTGTCTCCTCAGGATTGAAAATAGCAAAGAGAGAGCATCTTTGTTGCCCCTGTCTTTATGTTAGTCTGGCTACCTTGATGTACCTCCCAGACCAATGGGTAATAATAGTGTAAGAAAGTGTCATACTTCATTCCAGTCACATTTCAACAAAACTCAGTCCCATTCCATCCCCAGTCAGATGGCCCTTCATCTCAGTCGGCTGTATTCCCCCAGGCTAGATGGCCAGTCAGTTTCTACTTTTCTTGCAAAGGTGTTATCTGATAACTAGACTGGCTTAAACAGAAAAATATAAAGTCAGCTTTACACACAAAGACAATATACAAAATTATTCATCATCCTAGATATTACCATTTTTTCTTCTCTACTTTGCCATGTCACTACATACCTGCTCAAGCTCACCAAGACTTACACACTGTGAAAGTGAGACAGATAACAATAGATTTGTTACCCTTGTCTTTGCCCCCCAAACCATTAGAGGACACTGGGGGTTAGATTTGCAGGAGTGATGAAGAGGCCCTCCCCAGTCACACTCAATGAAACCCAAGATTGCTAATCAGAAGGCGATTCTATTTTTCAAAATAAATAAACACAGAAAGGGTAAAGCGAAAATTCAAAAAAGCCATGAAATTCAAACAAATGCTTGACAAAGCATTAACATCCAATCTCAGATAAATTAAAACTAAAAATGGCAATCCTTCAAATGTCACATCTATGACATCATCACACTGTCCCGTCGAACTGAGGGAAACATAATCTAGGTAATGAACAATGCAAAATCCACAAAGTACCGGCACTTGTTGCTCATAAAAAAGGAAGATAACATAAAAACAAATTCAATTTTTAATAAAGCCTTCAGGTGAAAAACAAACTGCAGCAATTACTTGGGTCTGAAAGACCCTCAAGAGACAACCAGAAGACCCTGATCACTTCAGAAAAATCCACAAAGAAATTAAAGCAAAATCCAATCATAATACAAGCTTAATTATTGAATTAATTATGTAATTACTCATCGTTTAGGTTTTTATTTTTTCAACCCCTATGTGTTTATTGGGCATTTGCTTGTTAATAAAACCCTTTTCCTTTGTTACTTTTGCTTTTGTGGTTGTCATTTGGGTTCTGGGGCAATGCATGAGTGCCCCTTACAGTCCACAGCCACCATGTCAGCACGATGGCTTGCACTCAGAATCACACCTGTACTGAAGTGCACTGGACCACTAAAACGTTCACACGTAACTGAGTACAGCCTGATGGCTGAACAGACTCCATAAGACTCGTACACCCATCCTCCATGCGCTCTCCTTACACTGTTACACGTTTGCATACACACAGACACAGACATGCCGTAGGCATCTCGGGTTCAGATTCAAGTTCAGATATGTGTACATCTTATGGTGAAATTCTTACTTGCATGTCTCCCATAGACTAAAGAGAGTAGTACAACACCAAGAATGTAAAATGAATACAACACCAGACATTAAACATGCAGTTAAATCAGGCGATATACGCACTTGTTCATGTACCAACATATTTACCCATCAGCTCACACCTTCTCTCTCTCTCACACACACACACACAAACATGCCATTACACACAGGCATGCATTTCCAAACTTCAGCCATGAACACACATGTGCACACAGGTGTGATTTTGCATGGCGGAGGAAGTGCAAGTAAAGTTTAGTTGGGGTGGCTGAAGGCTTCCTGAGCAATCTCACTAACAGTGGGGAGAGAAATTCCACAGCTGGCGCCACACCTGAGACCTGAAACTGCTGAGGTCAGCGACAGACAGGCAGCCGAGTTGAGGCCTTGGGTGTGCTCGCTTCTGCTGCTAAAAAGTCTGACCCTTCACCAGCTGCTTCACTTTTTGATGTGTTCTCTTAGAGCTCTACTGGTGGCACTGGTGAGGAGGCTTTTATACACCCTGTTGTCTTTTTTTCCTTCCATGGTAAACTGAGAGCAGTTGGCACACCCGGGCTGGAGTAAGCAGGAGGATCCAGTCTGGAGACTATGCAAGGAAAGGGTCAACTCTATATGGTTACCAAATGTCAGGCATGCGGACTTTTCTACCCATACTGTAGCAGTGAGAGTTAGCCTGTGACCTTACAATGCCCTCTGCCCGCTTCCAAAATATCAATACTAGTGGGAGGAGGGCACTGTGGTCTCAGAAAGCAGATGGGGCTTTAGATCACAGTCGTTCATCTTTTCCAGTTACCCAAGAACTATCTTTTAGGGGAGCAATAAGGAGGGGAACAAAGTAGAAGAGGCTGGAATGTAAACAAGATCTGCCAACATCTTGAGAAGTGAGGACATTGTTTACCGAGATGGGCATCGCCTATAGCCAAAAAGGGCATGAATGGACATAGTGCCAGCAGCACATTCTGCAGTGAGGCCCACCAACATGACTTGAAGAGAGCTGAGAGAGGGTAACTTACTGTGCATGTGGCAAAATCAAACAGCCTGGAGAGCTAAATGAAAAGGGGCAGTATCCTCCTCTGGTGCCCATCAAAGCTTCATTGACAGACCAAAGTTAAAAAATATCAATTTCATGTTGTAAAAGATTAGATAAATCATTTGCTTTATTTAAGATTCACATATTCATTTCATTTCTGAATCTTTCTTTATATAGCATCTTTAATGATGAGCACCATCCCAACCCATCTTCATCCAGGAACATTTAAAAATGTGATGTATGGGAACCTGCGATCTTGTAGATTCATATTCTTCTTCTTAAACAATACAGCCATGTTACCTGCAAATCAAAAAATAAATGCAATTAAGCAGCAACAGTGCACCCATCCTGACCTCTTAATGTTCCCCACATCTGAGAGTGTAACCCAGGAGGCACATCTGTCCATTGCCACAGTTCAAGGTAATAAGCAATCCATCTATATGCTCATCTGAAGGAGTTGGAAGTAATCAGCACTGAAGAGGTCAGCAATTAATGGCAGGGTCTGTTCAAGTGGACCCTCCACCAGAGCATAGCCAGGAACTAATGTCAAGGAAGGGGGAAAAAGTACATGAACCATAATTCTATCCATGATCAAGTAGTGGAAATTATCATGAAATAAATTTTAACCAGTAATGGCGCACTGCATGATAACGTGCAGTGAATACACTTGACTTGAGCATTCATATTTTTCATCCTCTTTCTCTGTACGTTTAGCATTTGTTTGCTCAGAGGTTGATGCACTTGCTGCTTCCCGAGCAGCTCTGTTTTTCTCCACCCTAGCGGCCCGCTTCTTCTCTTCCATTGGCATCTTTTCACGTTAAAACTGATTAAGTCAGTGTTTGTGTTGGAATTACTCACTACATTTCCTTAATTTTTCAGTTAAGCTGGCACTTAAGTCTTCAATCTGCCTCAAGAATGATTTAAGATATGAAGAGGTAGGGGAAGTGACAGCAAAAGTGGTAGGGATGAGAACGGGCCCTTATGTCACAGCTGCCTAGAGTTGATTCTACAATGAAATAAAATAAAAATAAAAAGAGGAATAACCTTGGAGGTCAATCATCACTCCGAAAGTGAATAGTAGATGTCACATAGTCATTTCAGATCAATAGTTCAAATGGTTTGCAAGCTACAGGTGATTTAAAATCCTGTACAGAAAAACGGACAGCCACGGTAGCGCATTATATAAGAAAACTGGCAAAGTCACAAGTCCCTCATAGGCTACAATTATGCCCTCTACTTCTGAGCTTTTTTAAAGGCATTTTATGGAATTGTGTAAAGAAACCCAAATTAACACATTGAGAACATGCAAATACCAGACAAGAACAGAGCTGGAGTCTAAGCTGTATGACATATGAATGCTCCATGCTGTACCTTTGAAATTTTTACAAGGAGAACTCATATGAATGGACAAGACCTGGCAGCTGTTGAATAGACTATAATATTTAGGCAATTCATTAATTCATTTTATAAATTAGCTGCTTTAAGGCTTCTGGGTGGCCAGAGCCAATCCCACAACCAGGGCCAGGTTAAGGAGGATGGGGGGTCCTGTGCTAGAAGCATTTTTGGAGCTCTTCCTACACCAAACCCTAAGAGTGTTATAAGCATCAACTTCAAGGTCTCAGAGTCACACAGGCTGAAGTAAAGAACTTCTACTACAGGGTCTTAGCTTTAAAAAGAAATGGCAGAAATCTGAAGACCAGAAAACACAGCAGACAGTTGTGTAGCGATTAAGGCTTTGGACCTTGAACCCTGAGGTTGTGAGTTCAGATTCTGCTACAGACACTGTGTGAAGATGAGCAGGTCACTTCACCTGTCTGTATGCCAACTGGAAATACAAAAGAAGCTGCATCTGAAATGTTGTAAAGTTGCCCTTGGATAAAAGCATCCATCCATCCATTTTCCAACCCGCTGAATCCGAACACAGGGTCACGGGGGTCTGCTGGAGCCAATCCCAGCCAACACAGGGCACAAGGCAGGAACCAATCCCGGGCAGGGTGCCAACCCACCTGGATAAAAGCATCAGACCAATAAATACATGGGATCAATCTCTGAAAATACGAGAGACAAAGTGTGCTGTATCAAAGCTTATCTTTAATAAGCCATTGCTGCACAGATGACAAGTAGCCATCACAAACCAACATTTAAAAAGTCAACTAGAGGAACCCTGTTACAAAAACAGTGCATAGACCATTCTGTATATCAACACAAATGGTTGCTTTTCAAAATTGTACTTTTCGGGATTTCTTTGCAGACAAAGTCCTTGATAAGATCATTAAAATCCAGTTTTCAAACCACATCACTCTCAATTGACATCATAATCGAATGATTCCATCTTTACTGTCTCCATTGTTGATTGGAGTCTATACTTCTCTAGCCTGTGCTTGGAGAAAGATCTCTCATTACTTGCATTTGCGACAGGCAATGTCAGGCGAAGCCTACAAGTAATCTCTGCATTTGAGAAGAAAGGAAAGCACCTAGAGAAGCGCCTGCCAACTATGCTGGACCAATGTTTGTGACCAAAAATATGACCTGAGCTGAGAGGCAGCAGTGCTAACCAATGCACCACCATGCCTCAAACAACAAAAGCCACAGACAGAGATAACCACAAACAAAACACAACAAATAGTCATAAAATAGCAATGATTTAAAAAACATATCAGGCAGAATCTCTAAATAGCTGCCAAAAAACAAAATCACTGTAACAAGAGCAGCAGGTTGAGACCCTGGAGAGGTGGAGATATGCTGTAGAGAGAAGAGGAATGAAGGTCAGTATGAACAAGACAGAATACATATGTGTAAATGAGAGGGAGGTCAGTGGGATGGTGAGGATGCAAGGAGTAGAGTTGGCAAAGGTGGATGAGTTTAAATACTTGAGATCAACAGTACAGGGTAATGGGGTTGGTAGAAGAGAGGTGAAGAAGAGAGTGCAGGCAGGGTGGAGAAGAGTGTCAGGAGAGATTTGTGACAGACGGATATTAGCAAGAGTGAAAGGGAAGGTCTACAGGACGGTAGTGAGACAAGCTGTGTTATATGGGTTGGAGACGGTGGCACTGCCCAGAAACCAGAAAGCAGGAGACAGAGCTGGAGGTGGCAGCATTAAAGATGCTAAGATTTGCATTGGGTGTGACGAGGATGGACAGGATTAGACATGAGTACATTAGAGAGTCAGCTCAGGTTTGACAGTTGGGAGACAAAGCCAGAGAGGTGAGATTGCGTTGGTTTGGATATGTGCAGAGGAGCGATGCTGGTTATATTGGGAAAAGGAGGTTAAGGATGGAGATGCCAGGTAAGAGGAAAAGAGGAAGAGGTTTATTGTTGGGGTGAGAGAGGACATGAAGGTGGTGGGTGTGATAAAGCAAGAATTTTATTTACTGTTTTGCTCTAATGCCATTTTTGTTTGTTGCCATGGAGATCTACCTCAGAACCATCCTGGAATGTGTGAAACAAAGCATCATGGGGCTCTGGTGAAAAAATAGTTCACTTAACTTTCATGAAGTGATTCAGGGAACAAGGTACTAATACTACTGCCCTTATAAGCCCTTGCTGTAATGTGGGCATGCCCACCACCACCACCACCATCATTCATAAGGGAACAACCAGTCCAGTATGGAGCAGCAGTCTATTACAGAGCACACCAGTAACCAGTTGATCTAACCTACATGTCTTCTGAATATCCATGTAGACCTCACACAGACAATGTCCAAGCTGAGGTTTGTCCCCAGGACTCTGAAGGTGGAAGTTAGAATCACTACACAATGTGAATTGTTACTGTTAAACTGATATGGGTTAATTGATTTTAAAAATCATGTATTTCATTTATTGACTTTTTCATCAAGATCCTTTTTTATAATGATGTAGGTCACATGTAAGTAAGAAATTCATTTTAATGAGCGCATATAACAAAAAATTTCACTTCATTTACTCTGCACAGATCCTTTCACTCGTACTTCGCGTTTTAAGTCGTTCAGTTTGTCCTGAATACCCTTCCGTCATTCATATTGCGCCACGGAACAGAGTTGCCTTTAGGTGCGCATGCGTCTCCTTTAGAGCTTCACTTTGCTCTGCACGTACTTCCTCATTTAGCTATGGATTCTAGCAACCGTATTTATTATCGATCATTATGGAGCTGTTCGCCTTCCAAATGGGGTTGTTTGTCTTTTACCTGTCTATACGTGTTATTACTGATTGTAGGGATAGGAGCCACCCAGGAGAAGACTCAGACGGTAGAGTTTGATGTGCGTCCCGGGGGCATGGTGCACAGCTTCTTTCACAACATGGTAAGGTTATGAAAATGTAGTAAGGAGACATTTAAGGGTGTTGAGCGTGCGAGTTCACTGTCTGCAGCGATGACGGTGGCGTAACAGTCTCAAGTGGGTGTGTTTTGTTGAACTTTACATGATGTGTTGAATGTTGCAGTTTTCTTCAGACCCTTGTTAAGAGACACGTCACTTCTACTGCTTTGTGCTTCTTTTCACGCACTTTGCGAACGATAGGGGGCGTAGTTGCACACAATTTGGTAACGACTTTCAGTAGATGAACAAATTGGTCAGTAATCGTATACAAAGTTCATTTTTGCAAGGCTCTGCTTGCAGCTGGGTCTAGTAGCAGTGACTTTTGACTCCAAGTAAAGTTTTCACAACTGTCTGGCAATGTCATCCAAACAGTGAAAAGGTGGAGTTGGATTTTGTAGCAATTTGCTATTTTTTTGCCATGTTAAATACAATTCCTCTGTCTGCTATTCAGATCTCATCCCAGGCTTCAGGCAGTGTTTCAACACCTTGTGTTTTTCTTAATGTTTTATATACTTAGCACATAGAGGTTCCACTAATGACTGTGTAGAACGCTAGATTAAGTAACATCATCTGTTACTGCAATGGGAAGAGGCCAGGGACAGTTTGGCGGTGCAGTGGTTAGTGCTCCAGGGCTCCAAATTTGAATTTCAGTGTGGGCTGCATGCGTTCTCCTCCTGCTTTCAAGGGCATACAGGTTAGGTTCATTATCAAATCTAAATAGGCCTCGTATGTGTGACCACGAATATCTTGTCTCCCGTGTTGCATGAATAACGCCAGTTCCGTGCAAGTTGGCTAAATAAAAAACTAATCTGGTTAGAAAATGAATTGAGTGTGTGTTAGATAAATTGATGACTGGATGAATAGCAGTCCTATTCATTTTGCATGTACTGTATATTTTTAGAAAATTTATCTGCAACAAATATGAATCTGGTATTTTTAAAGTTTTTTTTACAACAAATTTAAAAAATAAGTCCCAAAACTCTAAACCTGTGATACATTTAAAGTGAAATTCTGAATTCATACAAAGTGAAATCTGGAAGTTAATGTGCTATAGAAATAAATGTTTTTTTTTTTATTCCATTCTTCCATTTTCTACTGCTTATCTGGGTCTGGGTCCAGTCTAAGCAAAAGATGTCCCTTTCCTCTTCCAACTCCTGTGGGAGGATATCAAGACATTACCAGGCTAGCAAATCGTTCCAAAGTATGCTGTGTCTGCCCTCGGGTCACCTCTCGATTGGATATGTCTGAAACAACTATGCAAGGAGGCATCTTAATCAGATGCCAGAACTGCCACAACTGGTTCCTTTCACTGCAGAAGAGCAGCGGCTCCCCCTAATGTCTGTACTCTTCATCATATCCTTAAAGCTGAGAAAGTGTAAGAAAATGTACACTTGAAAATTTAGTAAGGTGGCTTCAAGCCAGCTTTTTTGTTTTTATTATTTAAACAATGACAAGTGAACATCGGGTAAAATATATTCAAAGAGGCCAAGATTTACATTTTTGGCCGACTTCTTTATCCAAGGTGACTTACAACATTTATGATACCCTGTACAATCAGTTACATTTCTTTTGTTTTTCCAGTTAGCTCACAGGGAGGTGAAGTGACTTGCTTATGGTCACATAGTGTCAGTATAACAGGATTTGAACCCACAACCTCAGGGTTTGAAGTCCTAAGCCTTAACCACTACACCAAAGTGCCCCCATACATAACATTTTTTTGTGTGTATGTATAAATGAATGTGTATGAATATGTATTTGTTCAAGGGAGCAAAGATTTAATGCTCCTGTTGACACAAAGCTATAATTAAAAACACTGTGCAGATGATGTGTATAAGTATGTGGCCCTGCTGGATATTTAGTGTGGAATACAGCATAGGGGGTAGCCATCTTTTCAATATCCGACTTGTCCTAGTAGTCATCTTCGAAGTGTCTGCCTCCTACATCAGAGACTTCACAATGTCTTTTATATTTGCTTATACAGACAAAGTACTCTTCTTTCACTTAAATGTTTTTATAATCTGCAGGGGGAGCATCGCTGCTCATTCACGTATGCATCCCAGGGTGGTACAAATGAGGTGAGTGGTTCATACCTACTAACCTGTAACTTAATTTGTGTACAGTATGTTCTGGTTAAGCTATGCCAGTATAGGGATATACCTACTGTCATCATTTGAGGAGTTGACTTCGGCTTTATAGAGACTTTTTCCTAATACTTTCACTCCCTTTTTCATATCATATTTATGGGTCAGTTGATAATACCTCGATTGATTAAAGAATTATCACCTCCAGATGTGTGCAAAATTAGCAAAATTGAAACATGTGATTCCCCTCATAAACTAACCCCTTTTTTTTACTTCTTTTCTGTGTAGCAGTGGCAGATGAGTGTTGGACTCAGTGAAGATGAAGGCCTCTTCTCTTGTTCAGTGTGGAGGTATTTTTATTTATTTATTTATTTTTTGGGGGTAATCATGCTCATTTTGTTGCACTATTTCAATCCACAGAACAGCTGTGGGGACACATTTGTACAGAAACGTTTACATCACCGAATATGTTACAGCTATCTTCCCTGTCTAAGGCTTTGACATTATGAAACATGCTCTTTATACTCAGCATTTTCTCACGTTGTTTTTTTTTTTTTCTTTTTCTTTTTGGACAGACCTCAAGGAAAGTCCTACCTGTTCTTCACACAGTTCAAGGCAGAAGTAACGGGTGCTAAGATTGAATATGCCAGTGCTTATGTAAGTGTTCCCTTTTTGTATGCAGAATTTGTGGCTAACCGAGTTGGGAAGAAAATTATGCAGAAAACTTTATTTCTTTTGTTGATGGCATAAATGTTATTTTAATAGTTGCCTCTTGTCTAATGGCAGTTTAAAAAAAAAAACAAAAAAACATTTGTTTGTTTTGTTTTTTTGTCCTCTGAAAACATCCTTTACCACAGCACTTATTTTTATTTTGTTAAAGCAGAGATTTTTTCTTTTTAGCCCCCTCCACATTTCCTCCTTCCGTCCACCCCTATTCTAACCCTGGGTCTCAAGCTTATTTTAGACACCCACGCAAACTATAAAAATCTGAGATGGTCAAACACAGTAAGAGCTGAACTGTTCCATAGAAGGTTACCCGTTGTTCTGTTCAAAATAATTTAAAAAGCACAAAGTTTCCCAATTTTTGTAGGAGGGTCTGGGGCCCTAAAAACTTGGAGCCAAGAAATGTACAGATCCCCAGGTTAACTTTAAATTAATCGCCTCCATATTATACTTGGAGAGAGCACTAACAAAATATTTATGGTGCATTCAGAAAGTATTCAGACCCCTTTCCCATTTTGGTGAGTTGTAGCTTCAAGCTATAAATATTGCAATTATTTATTTTTCCTTCCTCAAGCAACACTCAATACCCAGAATGACAAAAAAAAAAGAAATATCACACTTGAGTTTTGTATTCATACCCTTTTACTATGACACTTGAAATGTGGCACAAGTGCATCCCAGATCAGGGGAAGGTTACAAAATAGTTTTGCAGTATTGAAGGTTCCCAAGAACACAGTGGCCTCCATAATTCTTAAATGGAAGACATTTGGAACGATCATGACTCTTCCCAGAGATGGGCACATTTGGTAAGAGAAGTGATCAAGAATCCAGTGGTCACTCTCGCTGAGCACCAGAGAATTTGTGTCGAAATAGGATAAACATTCAGATGGACAACCATGACTGCAACACTTCACCGATACTGGACTTCATTAACAGCCTCTCCTATGAAAAAGATGCATAAAAGCCTGTTTGGAGCATTCAAAAAAGCACTTAAAGGACTTTTAGATTGAAAGAAACAAGAATATCTGGTCTGATGAAATCAGGATTGAACTCTTTGGCCTTAATTGTAAGTAGGGACGCTCCAATCAATTGTCCACCGATCTAAAACATCTGATTGTCACAAAAAAAAACACTCTAAATTAGCCATCCGCTGAATCCGAACACAGGGTCCCGGGGTCTGCTGGAGCCAATCCCAGCCAACACAGGGCACAAGGCAGGAACCAGTCCTGGGCAGGGTGCCAACCCACCGCAGGGGACACACAAACACACCCACACACCAAGCACACACTAGGGCCAATGTAGAATCGCCAATCCACCTAACCTGCATGTCTTTGGACTGTGGGAGGAAACCGGAACACCCGGATGAAACCCACGCAGACACGGGGAGAACATGCAAACTCCACGCAGGGAGGACCCGGGAAGCGAACCCAGGTCCCCAGGTCTCCCAACTGCGAGGCAGCAGCGCTACCCACTGCGCCACCGTGCTGCCCCTAAATTAGCCAAGCCAAAAAAAAAACAAACTATTTTCCACCCCTGCTTTTCTAAGCTAATTGCAGTGCTCCTCTATGCAAGGTATTAATGGTAGTTAGAAAATAAAAACTAAAGATTATTTGAAATTGCGACTTCATAAACAATAGACTGGTTAGCTTAACAGTAAAATGTTGAAACTGCTAAGCATGTTAGTCTTGTCTTCTTGATGAACAACTTATGAACATTTGATACATTTGCATCTTTTTCTAAAGATTTGTACAGTGTTTATTATTTGTTGCTGGGTGTCATGCAGCATAATGTTTGGTAAGAAACAAATGCTAAATAATTAAAATGCTAATCCATATTTATAATTACACCTCAACAATTACAAATGTCTACCTGATACACTGAAGAAAACAAAATACCTGTATAAATATAGTAAATGTTTATTTTTAACAGCAAAAAAAACTTTAGTGTAATTAATGATTTAAAACAATTAAAAACTATAAGTGCACGTATATTTGCATTTTAGCAGTGTTTAACTGCCAATACCAATTTAATTGATTGTGTGAGAATATGTATATATTTTTTCTGTTAGAAAAATGGTGAAAACTGCTTTTTTTTAATTAAGCTTTGCTTCAGATAGAATTTTTTTTTTCTGATATGTACCTATGACAGCTTGTAATCATGAAAAGCATTTTATTTTCTTTTATGCCATATCTTCTCATATATAAACAAAATCCTAAGCCTAAAAGTGCAACGATTTTATGTCCCATTTTTTGTTACGCTTTAAGTCAGGTTTATTTTAAAACCTACATATATATGTTTGGTATCATTCTTTTCAGAATTTATCGAACTTTAATGTGATGTTGTTAGATTTTCAGATTCTTATTCCATTTTTAAATCATAAACTAAAATATCAAGAAAGTTGTGGGGAGTCCTACTAGGCCACAACTGGGGGTTGGGCGCACAAGCTGCCAGGGGAGCTTGTACCATATCTTTAAATACAATCGCTTTCTCTAATGGAGTGGCTCAGCTGTGTCTGATTATGTAGAGTTTTTTAAAGGCATAAAGGGGGAAAAAAATCTAAATTGGCTGATCAAATAAAATGAAATTGGTAGTTGGTATCAGCCTTAAAAATCCTGATTGGATCATCCCTAATTATAAGTATCACATCTGGAGGAAACCAGGCACTGCTGACCATCAGCACAACACCATTCCATCAGTGAAGCATGGTGGCTGGATCATGCGGTGAGGTTGGGTATCGGTGGGAGGGACTGGGAGACCAGACAGGGTTAATGGAAAACTAAACCAAGAAAAGTGCAGACACCCTTAATAAGAACCAGAGCACTGTGGATCTCAGACTGGCCTGACTGTTCATCTTCCAGCAGGACAGTGACCCCAAGCACAAAGCAATGACAACACAGTAGTGGTTTAGGGACAAGTATGTGAATGTCTTTGAGTAGCCTAGATAGGGTCTGGACTCTAAACTGATTGAAAATCTCTGCCTATTTCTGGTGTTTGGCGTTAAACTGGGTGGCCCGGTTGGCCCCCAGATGTTTCTTTGGTACTCCTCTGCTCCTTTACCCGTTCACAGGTGCTTCAACTAAGTACTGAGTAAATGATTTGAATACCTGTGCCAATGTGAAGTTTCACCTTTTCATTTTTACATTTTGCAAAAATGCCTAAAATCCTGTTTTTGCTTTGTCATTCTGCAGTATTAAGTGTTGCTTGATGTGTGGAAAAAAAATTAATTCAGATGATTTTAGAATAAGACTATCGCATAAAAATATGAAATAAGTGAAAGGCTCTGAATGTTTTCTAAAGGTACTATAGCTGCTTTCATACTGTTAGAATCTGAATCACAGAGGACTTTTGTTGGTATTATTATACAAAATTTATTCTGTTAACCTTGAACATCTGTCATTATTTTCTTTTTTGGAGTGTGTGCTTTTAATAATAATAATACATTTTATTTATACAAGGCGCCTTTCAGGGAACTCAAGGACACTGAACAAACAAATAAATAAATAAAAGACACAATTATAAACAACTTAAAACATCAGAAAATCTAAAAATTAAAACCAAACAAAACCACTATAATCAGGAGGAAAAAGAAAAAGCCATTTTAAACAGATGTGTTTTAAGTTTACATTTGAAGGATGAATATGATTTGATATTTCGGTGATCCGCAGGTAATGAATTCCAGAGCTTGGGAGCAGAACGGCTGAAAGCTCTGCTCCCCATGGTGGTTAGGCGGGCGGGAGGGACGGTCAGATGGGTGGAGGAAGAGGACCTAAGGTTACGGGATGGATTGGCAACATGATGAAGGTCCGCCAGATATGGAGGGGCGAGGTTATGGATGGCCTTAAATGTTAATAGCAGAATCTTAAAATCAGTACGAAACTTGATCGGGAGCCAATGAAGTTGCTGCAAGACCGGAGTAATATGGTGAATAGATGGGGTTCGAGTGATGATACGTGCTGCAGAAGTCTGGACTAACTGAAGCTTATGAAGAGATTTATTAGGGAGACCAAAGAGGAGTGAATTGCAGTAGTCCAGCCGAGAAGTGACAAGACTATGAACAAGAATGGCAGTGGTATGAGGAGTGAGGGAGGGGCGAATGCGATTAATATTACGTAGGTGGAAGTAAGCAGACCGGGTGATGTTATTAATGTGACATTGGAAAGATAGAGTACTATCGAGGATGACACCCAGACTCTTGACCTGAGATGATGGGGAAACAACAGAGTTATCAATAATAAGAGAAAGATTATTGGTTTTGGATAATGATGATTTTGAACCACTGAGGAGAACCTCAGTTTTGTCACTGTTTAATTTAAGAAAATTCGAAGAAAACCAGGATTTAATTTCAGAAATGCAGTCAATAAGCGAGGGTGGTGGAAAAGAGGAGGTGGGTTTACCAGCAAGGTAGAGCTGGGTGTCATCAGCATAACAGTGAAAATTAATGTTATATTTGTGAAAAATATTGCCAAGGGGAAGAAGGTAAATAATAAAAAGAAGATGCCCCAGGACAGAGCCCTGGGGCATACCAGAAGTAACAGCGGTGAGTTGGGATGTGAAGGTTTTAAGCTGTATGAACTTTTATTAGGTTTATTAATCTTTTTACATATTACTACATCATAATTGTTTTATTGCTCTTTCTCCCTCTCTGTGCAGTCCCAGGCTGCAATTGGGGGTACCAGAGATGTTCCTTTGAAAGACGAGGAGTACATTATTGGAGACACAACAGGTTAGTGATTTCACCTTGTATACTTGACCAGCTACATGGGGGATGAAATAGTGAGACCTGTGAAATAGAAGAGAGTCGCTTGCATGGTATCTCCTGTGTGTGCAGTTCTTCTAACCTGCTTCTCTCTGCTTCTGCTTACAGTGACTCACAGAGAAGGGAAGTTTCGTTCTGAACTGTCCAAATTGACGGTTATTGCAAGAACGCGACATGATGAGCTGTAATCACATCTGTGACAAGAAGGACAATCTGAAGAGACATATAAGCTTCTATGCACACAGTGACAAGCAGGTTTTGAAGGAACAAAATAGTCATTTCTGTGGACTTGATTATTGTAAAGTATTGTGCAGGACTCCATAAATATGAAAGCCATTAATTTCCTCTCATCTGTATAGGTCAATATAAACTAGACAAAGGGAATGGCTTCTCAGTACATATTCAGTAAGGGGCTTAAAATCAGGAATAGAACCCCAGAGAAGATGGGATAATAGTACAAGCACCATTACAGTGAACCTGTGATTTTATTCAGAGGTTGGTGCTGGGTAGCATTTAAAGCAGTTGTCAACAATGATTACTTTTTACCTCCTTTATCCTGAATGTAGATGGTTTCGTTACTTTTCTAATACAATTTTTATCAAACTGTGCAAGTCCAGAATGAGTCTTGTCTCTCTGACATGTGGATATATAATTGGTGCATAATGCAGGGATGGAAACGTCTTATGCTGCTGAGCTACAGCACCAAGGTCGTCATGAGTTACAATAGAAGCAACACAAGTCAAAATTAAGTATAACATAGCAATAGGGAATTGCATCTTTTCTTGTTACATGAAAGAAAATTACAATATTATGCCTCAAAAAATATTGCATCCAGATTTATCCAGGTGTATTTTAAGAGGAAAGTAAGATGTGATTTGTGATCTCAGTAAAAGAAGGAAGAGATGTGGACTGGTCCAGTGCAGGCACCCTACACCTAGAAGTAACTGAGCAGGCCAAGAGGCAATAAGGGATACTTACTACACACTTTATGTTATGGTGTACAGTAGATTGTATAGAATTTCCAAAAAATATTTATGTAAATTATTATCTATTCCCACCACCTATTTTCAATATGGACATGGTGTGTGAACATTTAATGATCTTTACTGCCCAGGACTAGTGCTCTGCAAGTCTATGTGAATAGTTTCATTTATTGAGTCTGATACAGCATTTAATTGGAAATAGATCAGAGGGTTTAGTGAACCATCTACCAGTAATCCAGTTGCTCATGAGAACATGTAAGCCTTGCCTGAGGATTATCATCAGTTAAGCCACTAGCAGGGCACCATAATATTTTATCAGGGATTAATGCTCTTATAAAAAAAGAAGAAAAAAAAACATTATCCTCTTTTGGTTTTAGGTATCTGTTAGCTGCCTTCATTCACAATTTGTTTTTTAGTACAGAGTGAAGAGGCATTTAATTGCTCGAGTTTGTTTGCTTGTAGTTTATAGGTGAGACTCGCAGAATACTGTCACCTTACTGAGCTACATTGAGTAGGCCCACTTTATTACACACACGTTCATTTACCTCTTGCTTTCTTCATCAAATAGTGAGCATAGTGTCATAGTATTCTGTATATGTTACAATATTATTACTATTACTAAAGTACATAATTACCAAATCATTGCAGTACTAGAACTCAGTCATACTTGGCAAAATCAAAATCCTGTGGTCAGTGTGATTCTAGTATATATTTGAACTGACTTTTCAGTTGGCAAAATTACATGCAGTTTTATGTATTTATTTTTGTTCTTTTTTTGGTTTGCAGAATGAGTTCAGTTAAAATGCAGGAAATGGAATCCAGTTTACAGATTGATTGTGGTGGGGGGGAAGCAA
The DNA here is from genome assembly GCF_900747795.2 of Erpetoichthys calabaricus. Classification (NCBI taxonomy): domain Eukaryota; kingdom Metazoa; phylum Chordata; class Cladistia; order Polypteriformes; family Polypteridae; genus Erpetoichthys; species Erpetoichthys calabaricus. Next base: position 134,480,548 of record NC_041405.2, read on the forward strand.
GCAGTTGTTTCCTAGGGTTGAATATTGAGTTTTTTTCTAGTATGCCATTCTGCACTATAGCAGAGGGTACTGCTGGTGGCATTTAACTGGTCAGCTGCTACACATTTATTTGTTTGTGGTGTTTCTTAGTGGTTAACAAGTTAGACTGCAAACCACAAGATTGCAGGTTTACATTCCAACATCGCCTCAATGCATGCTAGCCACATAATTTGCTTCTGTTCCTCGGTCCTCTGCCTGGCATAAATCTGCACTTCTTAAAGTGGTGGATATCAATAGTGCTTCAGTGCACTTTCCACCCAGTTTGGTTAATAATGGGGGTACTGGGGTGCTTATTCTGTGGAGACTGCTTGATCTTTCACTGTACTGTTTTCTTCTGGCTTCCTTCCATAGCTTAAATATATTTTGTCAAATTAGTTGAAAAATCTAATCCATCCAATTGTGCATGTAATATATATGTGATTGTTCAGCATTGTGTCCAGTGTGCTCCTGGGCTAAAGGTTAGAGTTAGGTGTAAGAATTGGCAGTACTTGAATATTACAAATATGATGGGAAACTGGCTAGGGAACATTTATTTTTCCAATGCACTATTGAGGGACTCGTAACCTACACTGGCAGCACCACAGGCCATGCACTATACCAGTCAACCTGAGAGTTGCCTGGTAAATTAACATGGAACTCTTTCAGATCTGAGAACAAACTAGAGGCTGGGTTTCTAAACCAGAATTCTGGAGATGTGACACAACATTACTAACCATTACAACACCATATCACCATTCTGACAAAACAGATAATTTAAAAAAAAAAAAAAAAAAGTCTTAATTCATTGTGTTTTTCTGTTCACCGCATTGTTTTATTCAGAACATATTTTTTTAAAACAGGTTTGCCTCTCACTATGGTTAAGATTTCTTAACTGTTGTAGTACAAATACTGCTTTTGTTTTTACTCACTAGACCTTGCTTTTATCAAAACTATGCAGATTTACAATTTATGAATTCTGATTTTTTTTTTTGTTTATTAATGTTGGCAAATTGTCCAAGGTATTAATTTTTAAATATACAGTAGATCTGTTTGTTTTTATATGAATCTGGACAAGTTTTTAGACATGAATGATAAATCCCATTATGCATGGCAAAAAAAATCTGCATTGCAAAATGATATTGAATTAGCAAAATGTGTTTTTCCCCATTATAAAGCTTATAATATACCTGGAAACTTAAAGAAATGTTTGTGTACAGTAAAAGCCACTTATTTGATGCAGTCTGGCCCCTGCATCCCCAAGTTAATTAAGTGCCAAAAGTAGACAGATAAGTAGATAAGACACACTAATAGTATTAATCTTGTCAGATGGTGTTAAAGTGAGGTTGGAAGTGTTCAATATAAAAAGGCATTGTATAAAGTAAGAATTGCTTATAAATTGAACATAATAATAATTTATGTATAATTTATTTAAGTCAAAAGTAAGAGACTGATAAGACACGAGTATACTGTTTATGGTTATGACAACAGCATACATTGTACTGAATGTCCTAGAAAGGTTAAACATCACAGTACTGACCAGAATGAAACAAGTCCTCGCAAACAAAAACGTTTACTGAGATGTACCGAGTGTCATTTGATTTACAGTATCTGCCGCAATAAAGGCAAAGAAGGGGGTCAGTATTGTCAGAGTAGAAGCACATTTTCGGTCAGGTGCTATACAGTTTGTGGGGTAATGTGAACAAACTGAACACCAGCAGAAAGTTGTAGTTCTGAGGATGAGTGGAGATGTCTGGGGAAGCTGCTTTTTAGATGAGCTCTGCTTTATTTTATTTTTTTAAGTGGTAGGGTGGGGTGTGCAGTTGGGGGCAAATTACCTTTTCCTGTTTCACCGTTTGGCCTTACTCACCTATTCTGGTGCTTTCCAGTTTTGTTATCCACATTCCTTTGGGCTGTAATGTTGCTGACTCTTCAGCTACACGGTTGTGGACTTTAACTGGTGATTTCTTGTGTGGCAGGGTCCCTTCCTAAAAGCCAATGATGCCTGACCTGATGATGTCACACATTCATAACAAGTGTCTTCTGGAAGTACAGTTAGATGATGTCTGGCAGGGCAAAATAATCTGTTCTGAGTGGACAGCTGCCAGGCACTATTGGAGTTGCAACCCTTGCCAACTCTCTGCCCCTGAGTTGACACCAGCAGCCAGGCTGGCTCCACATTGTGTGGCGTAAATATTGGATGATTGGCAATCGACATCCCAACTTCTCTGCATCGACCAGAGTTGCTGCAGGCCCACATATGAGACAGCCCTGGTGGAGGTTGGAGCGATGCAAATGGAGGACAGTGCATGTGCCATTCACGTGTTTTCCTGGAAAAGGAACATAGATTTGCATGTTCTGATTCCAATTGGAAACCTCCAATACTTGACATGGAATCCCTATTTGTGCTACTTCCACTTGAAATTGTCTTGCTGTGCTCATCAGTGCAAGTTTCATCATCGGATAGGTCAAGATGTGAGGTCAGCAGGTCAATTTGATGAAGCATCTGTGTAAAGGAGAGACAAGAGACAGCAGGAGACTGGTATTCAGGTGGGCCATGCCACTACGGCTGGTAGGTGGTACATTTTCTAAAAAGCAGATGGTAGGGTTCATGTGAGTGCATGGAGTGCCAGTCTGACTCAGCACCTGGCACATGCTTTACAGGGCTGTGATTACTCATTTCAGTGTTAGAGCTGGCTGTAGACCCAGCAGGTACCAGACTCCACAGACAGCCTGCTTTTTTTTCCATTTGTTTTTCCCAATTTTCCTCATGTCATTACAATAGAAGATCAGGAGACCGCTTACCTCTTTCATTTCCTGATGCACTTCCTTTAGACTCTGCAGGACTACCTCTAACTTCTCCACAACTCCCTTGATTTCTTCCCGAACTGAGAGCTGACGAGGATATAGTTGAGGTGTGTGCCTCTTGATGCTTTCCCCTCCTTCACGCCCAAACGTATTTTCCAGCAGCTGCCAATGGAAGTCCTCTCTGGTAAGAGCCAGCGTTCCTTTCCACTGCTGCCCATGACGTTCTGTTTCCCGCGGGGGGTTCAGAGTAGTGGAAGACCCCACCGGCCCTTTGTTCTGATGTGACCTGCAGAGCTTTTGCCCATGAGGTCTGTGATGGGAAGACATGGCATTGCACCCAGTCTTCCTTTTGTATGCCTTCTACAGGCTCTTCTTTAATGTTAATTTCTGAAAGAACCTCACCATATTTGCTTTTCTTCTTGGCTCTTACCCTCCTCCTGCTCCCTAACTACCTCTTTTGTTTTGTTGTGCACCCTAACCTCCACCACCACCTTTTTTCCTCACAGTTGGCAGTGTCCCGTCATCCTCTCCCCATTCCTACACTTCGACTCTTTCTGTGTCTTGAGCTTATTGTTCTGCTGTACCTCATTCCATCAGCTGTCCCTCAACTCCTTTCTACTGTTTTTCCTCATTTATTTATTTCTATTTATGTTCTGCTCGGTTCCTCAGTCTGCCACACCTTTGCTTCACGTTTTCTTCTTGGTCAGTAACTCTTCTCTATTTTACCGTTCTCTGATCCAAACTTTCCTTATCCCACTTCCGTTTTTCTGCTACAAGTATTGACCCCTCGGCCCACCCTACTTCTCCAGCCTCTTCTACATACGTACTCCTTCTTCTTGAACCTGTATATTCACCCCACCATGTGCCCTCCCTCTCGTTCCCTTTCTCTTTCTTCTCCTTTTAGCCCTCTTTTACTGCTGCTATTCGTGTTTCCCCACTTTCTGTCTCTCCTGTACTCCACTATCTTCTTCTTCTTTTCTGTCCTGTTTGTTTTCCTCTGTCGCTCCCTTCCTTCCTTTGATACCCCTACAGCTCTGATTCTTACCTCTTTCCTCCTCGCTCTCTTTTTCTCTTCCAGCTCCCCTCAGATGTTCTCATGATTGCAATCTTGTTTAATCCCTGACGGATGCTGCCTCCCCACGTGCTCCCTGCTGCTGCCACTGCCCAACCTGGCCAGGAGGAACAAGCCACACTGCTCTAGAAACAATGTGGCAGCCGGCAAGCCTCTCGAGCAGATGACCAGGCATCCGTCCTCCTGAGTTTGAAATTACATAAAGAGTACAATTTGAGCGATAGATAGCTCAACAGTGCTGCCTCTGCCTGTATCAGTTTGAGTAGGATTAAGGGGGGGAGGTTACATCTGCTGGGCACACAGAATAAGGTGGCAGCTGTCCTAATGATTTGGATCTAAAGCTATTTCATCTTTTTTTTTTTTTGTTCTTAAACACCTGTCACAAAACATGCAGAGCTGAGCGTGTAAAGAGTTCTAAAACATCATCCTGACCAACTGTCCTTGCCAACCTGCTGCCCTCATCTGGGTACACCACTTGGGCTCTTAATTTGAAGTCTGTGTTGTAATGGCAGGTTTGTTTTCTTCTACCTTGATGTGAGATACTTCAGAATCAGAATTCACTTTATTTGCCAGGTACACTAATGTGTACTATGAATTTGTCTTGATAGTAATGTGGGAAACGTACAAGGACAGCACAGAATACTAAAGATAATGTAAGAAGATAAAATATGAGGCAGCATACAAGGGCAATAGAAAAGATAAAGAGAGGATTAAAATGCCCAGGCAGTCGAGTGTGCAGGTATACAGAGATACGGGGTAGAAGCTCAGACCTGATTAGTCACAATAACTGTTGTAGCTTTCACTGCATGAAGACGTTTGCTGGACGGAAGTCTTTGGAGCAGGTGATGAGGGCGTCGAGCAGTAGTGATCTTTCCTTACTCTGGACTCTTAGAGGCCTTCATTGTGCAGTAACTTGCATCCTACGACCTTCACAGACTCTGATTATGTGCTGCAGATTGGCCATCGACTGAGCAGAGGCAACACCAAACCAGACAGTTACAGCTGAGGTCATAATGGACTTGATGACGGCTGGGTACAATTGGACCGATATCACTTGAGGGAGATTGACTTTACTCAACTGACGCAAAATGAACATTCTCTGATGGGCTTTCTTAAGAATGCATGTGATGTTTTTGTCCCACTTAAGGTTTTGTGATCGCACAGTGCCCAGAAGCTTAAAGGATTCCATCATTCCAACAGGTGACGCCTTTTATAGCAAGTGGTAGGTGAACAGGTGCCTGTTTCTTGAAATCTATGATCATCTCCGGAGTTTTTTGAATGTTAAGGTTCAAATTATTATGGCTGCACCACAATGTCAGATTTTCCACCTCTTGTCTGTATATGGACTCATTATTTGAATATTAATATTATGTTATAAGCAAATTTAAGAAATTTGACAGATGAATCACCAGTGGTACAGTCATTTATATAAAGTGAGAAGAGTAACCGGGAAAGGACACATACCTGCAGTGCACCAGTACTGAGGGTGAATGGGTCAGACGTGTGTTTCCCTTCTGTAAGAAAGTCGGTGATCCAATGGCAGGTTGAAATGGGTGAGTTTCTTATCCACGAGCTCTGGGATGATTGTATTGAAAGCAGAACTGAAGTCCACAAACGTGGCCCTCACAAATGCCACTGGCTTATCAAGGTGTTGGTAAATAAAGCGCAGACCTAAATTCACTTAGGGCAGAATGGTGGCACTGAAGCTAGGAATCTGCCGCAGCAATTGGAAGGTTGCTGGTTTGAATCCCATAAAATGCCACGTAGTTGGCCCCTCGAGCAAGTCCCTTAACCTGCAATTGTTCCGTCATGCGTATGACATTAACCTGTAGGATTGGGACTCCAGCCTCTGTACAAAACCTCATGCTGTTCCACTGGTGTTGAGGTGCCACTCATTGCACGGCTGCACTCGGTTCCTAATCCGGGATCTTGAGGTGGTTCATCGTGTGGTGGGTGCAGCAAGATGCTGTATCAGTGCATGCTTCTAACCTCCTCCTCCTCAAATCATTGCATTATCCACAAACCAGTTGGCTCTGTATGCAAAATTAAACAGGTCCAGGAAGTCATTTGTAGCATTACTGAGATAATTCAGAATAAGGCATCATTCAGGCCTGTGACCTTCGATTTTAGAATGATGGTGGACGACTTGAAGCAGGCAGGAACAGTGCACAGATCCAGAGATCCATAACAGGCAAGCAGAATGTTAGCGCCCTCCAATGCTGGAAGTACTATATTGAATTAGAGAGACACCACCATATCTATCTCTCTAGATAAAAAAAAATCGTGGAAGGAGACGAGACGTGACATTCTCGGAGAAACACTTTCACGCCCCGCGAGACGAGTCTTTGTGCCAAGAGATTTAACCACGCCCGGCGCCGGAAATAAAAGACAAAGAGTAGATGACAAAGTAGTACATCTTAAGGAATTCAAAAACTTTGGCGCGATACAAATGCAGAGGAGGTTAGAGATAATGGAAGTGCGAAAATTCGAAAGTCTCAAAAAAAATGATAGTAAAGATCGCATTATTGCAAAAATGGAAAATATTACTCGGTGAAATAACGGAACAGCGAAAAGAGATTGAATATATTGTTCGGATTTAAACTTTAAATCGGAGACTTGTAGATCGTCTAATTCATGTTGTGGGAAAAGTAGAGTTTCTTTCCAATGAAGAGGCCTATCTGTGAGAATTAAAAGATTTGTTGTTTGGTGAAAGTGAAATCCCGTGAGACAAGACTTTATGCAAAGAGATTTGGACAAGTCCTGCCCTCATAACTACGCACACAGTTCAATCATTTCTCATTTGTGTGAATGCTATTGTCAGACACAATTTGTGTAGAGAGAAAGAAATGATATTCACTCACGGGCAGTTATACGTTGTGTTGTCACGATGTAATTCCAAACACGGAATCAAAATTCAATGCAATATTGACGAAAAGGTAAAAGCGAAAAGAGATCGAATATATGGACATAGGGGATATGACAGAAGTATGTAGTTATTGTTTGGCTTTAAACTTTTAAGTCGGAGACTTGTAGATCATCTAATTTGTGTTGCCATCAGGGAAAGGTAGAGTTTCTTCCTAATGAAGTAACATATCTGTAAGAATTAAAAGATTTGTTGTTTGGTGAAAATGAAATCCACATATGCGAGCGGCAGAGACGTGAATTTGCTGGCACGTAGCGCAGGCAGGGGGGTTGGTGAGCGAAGCAGGCAGGGGGTGAAGCCCCCTAGTCTAGATAAATAAAATCATAATCTGGTTCTCTGTTTACCAGTCACACAAAAACAGGTGAACTGATTTTCACTGCATGTGTGTTGCTGCTGGCTAAATGTCGTATTGAAATGAAGGGGGGCAACCCAAAAACCAGTGCCACCGTGAAGACTGCAGTTCTCATCAGGCCGCAGGAGTGCACTGGGACTAATGGGAGGACCCCGCCTGAAGCATGTTCAGAGTTTTGTACTGGTCTCTTCTAAGACTGCAGGTACAGCGTTTTCATCTTATCTAATTTAGAAAACAATTTAAATGTCTTTCTGGATTGCAGCTTTTGTCTTAAGTGTTTGTCTTTTTGATTAATCATCAGTTGTGTTTATCCATTGTAAAGGCCAGCCATGACACAGACAGACGCAGGACACAAGTTCAAACCACACAGGGCTTTTATTTCCTTTTTCTTCCCTCGTGGAGAGCCTCTTCCCCGTTCCCACGAGCACACAACACAGTCCCGAACACAATACCACACAATAGTAATTCTTTTCTCTTCCTTTTCTCCATCACTCCTCTCCAGCAAGCTTCATCTCCATCCTCCCTCCTGCTGACTCCTTTTATAATGCACCTGGAAGTGCTCCAGGTGCTTGAAGACCTAATTCTGGCAGCACTTGTGGGTCTGGCTAAAGAGCTGCTCTGTAGGGCTCAGCAGCAGCTACAGCACCCCCTGGTGGCGCCCGCGGATTCCAAAAGGGCTGCACCAAACTCCAACTCCCATGAAGCCCTGCAGGAGTCCTAGGCACCGGTGCAACCCAATTGAGCTGCCATCTAGCGTTCCGGGGAAGGTACTGGCCTGACCAGGCTTGCACCGCCGGTCCATACAGTGAAGAGGCGTCCCGGCTATCTGTGACACTATGCTGAGTTTCCAAAAATCAGTTTCTTGATGTTTATTTCCATGTAGATCCCTTTATTAGAAATATATACTGTATGGGTCCAAAAAGGGTGTACAGTGTTGCCAAACCCTTAAGGCTGATTTATACTTGCGTGCTAAGCCTTTGTCAGGGGTGAACAATGTCAGTCCTGGAGGGCCGCGGTGGCTGCAGGTTTTCATTCCAACCCAATTGCTTACTTAGAAACCAATCCTTGCCAGTCTCAGACCTTATTTAATTTTATTGCTTGCTAGTCTGCAATGTAAGGTTCTAATAACGTAGATTTTTTTTAATTTCCAAGGATATCATCCAAATGATTTGAAGCCTGAAATGCATAATTTTCAGTCTGACACATTTTCTATTAAGTGTTTTAATAAATCAAACAGTGCATGATGAACACACAGAGATCGAAACAAGCTAGATGGTGAACTGCTGACTGCTTTGTCATTTACATCTTATTGCTAATAAGGAGCCATTAAAACAGTGGATGCAGCTCTTTAAGATTGAAATAAGCAATTAAGGGTGGGGAACCTTAGCAAGTGAGACCACTAAAATGAAGCATCAAAATGTCACTTAAGCAATAAGCGCTTCATCAGCAATAATTGACTTTTCATTAAGAAATTGGGTTGGAACAAAAACCTGCAGCCACTGCGGCTCTTCAGGACTGACATTCCCTTACAATATTTAACATTTTCATTCATTGCCAACTTCCAAACTGGAAGACGAATAGAAACGGGTTTCAGGAAATAAGTAGTTACCAAACTGGCCAATCAGAGCTGTAGCGTTCACCTCAAGGTGACATGGACTATGGCGTACCTTCAACACAGAAGAAGAAAATTGCCCTTGTAAGGAGTAATGTTCCATATGTTGAACCCTAAACAAATTCTTCAAAACTTCGAAATGCCCTTTTTAGTGAGATTTGCATTTGCAAAATTGATGGTAAATTTTGCTCCACATACAAAGGAAACTCGATGGTTTCAATCACCACTAACTATTATTTAGTGATGCTACATTCTACATAACCAATGAAATGAAATTTGGCCTCGGGACTTGGACAGAGGTGACCTGCTCCATGTTGGTCACACATGTAGACACGAATTGCATTGCACTGAAGTGAACTACTAGCACAACATTTTTATCAAAGTGAAACCTTACATGTTTGAAAAATTCAACCCTGCTGTCATACAAGGCTGAGATGGATCCTGTTCTCTTGCCTTCCTGTTCCTTTGCCTGATCAGGAGGCCATTATAGTGGATGGTCCTGAAGAGATGCAGGGCATTCCCACACACAAGCCCACATCTACATGGCGAATGCTTTCATCAGAGAAGGCTGACAGATTACAATCTCCACTATTACTGCACTTTTGGATATCTGCAATGGATCTGAATGATCTGACTTGGTGTACCATAAAGTTTGCTCAAGATGGGCATCCAAATAGCTTACTGATCTGCACCAGCCAACACCCTGCGGTGAATTTCAGCAGGTTTTACTCCTTCTGTCCAAATAAATTTCACAATGGTGCCTTGTTCAATAAAGGTGTAATCCTGCTGTTCATTTGACCTTGGCTTCAAATTGATTAATGGCAGAGTGCTGCACTGTGATTGTACGAATTACCCAGAAGCCATTGCAAAGGTGTTGTATTGCATCAGCTTCTAACTGTTGTGGTGATCATGTAATTTTCAAATTGCCTTTACTTTTTTTTTATTTACCTTAATACTAGTTTGAAATCTAATCAACATAGACCTCAGTGCACTGCAAGCATTAATGCTATCTACTGGAATGTATTTTGTAATGAATGTAATAATAAAATGCTTTGCATTTATCATTCCAACAAATGGCACATCACAAACATTTGTAGTAATAAAATCCATCACAACGAATGTTTGTGATGTGCCATTTGTTGAATTGACAAATGTAATGCATGTGTCTCTGAATCCCATACCAAATGCCATATAACATATCAACAGTGTTAATGTTTGTGATGCGCCATCTGTTGGAATGACAAATGCAGTGTATTTTATTACTACAAATGTTTGTGATGTGCCATTTGTTGAAATGACAACTGTAATGCATGTGTCTCTGAATCCCATACCAAATACCATATAGCATACCAACAGTGTTAATGTTTGTGATGCGCCGTCTGTTGGAATGACAAATGCAGTGTATTTTATTACTACAAATGTTTGTGATGCACCATTTGTTGAAATGAAAAATGCAATGCATATGTCTCTGAATCCCATACCAAACAGCATATAACATTCTAACTGTTAATGTTTGTGATGCACCATCTGTTGGAATGACAGAGACATAGCAACCTGACAGACACTTATCCTTTATTAAGGTGGATACTCGGGTAATGTTGGGCACCTCAGCTAGTCACTGATATAGACAAAGCTGGAATTTTCAGAACACAAGAGAGCACATAATAAAGCTTTTACAAATACAATGCAGTCCCTGGCTTTAAAAGCAACAGTATGAACTGGCCATGACACCAGCAGAGAATTCTATGAAGTCATTCATCTTCCACAATCTGCCTGTCAGCAATGCAGGAGTGTCCAAGCTGACCCCATGAGCTCTGTGTATAAAGCAGGGATGAACCCTAGACACCATGACAGCATGGCACTGAGGCAGTGGCTCTATTCGCTATTACACACTGTTTCCATCAATGAAGCATTCACATTGAAGAATAACACACAGTTGGCAATGAAAACGATTTGTATTAACGTTTGGAGAAATGAGTTCACCCTGACGCCTCAGACCACATCATGATACTGGAATAGGATTCTCTTGGCGATGTATTACTTTTGGTTTCATGTCATGTAAATTGAAAGAGGAGTGGATCAGTCACGATAACATCTGCATTCAACAATGCTGAGATTATAAAATACCAACCGTGAACATCCAGACAGGCATTAAATGTAGTGCTGTCTAAGTGAAGGCTACGGGCTCAAGCACAGGGCTGTAAAAGTGCAAGACTGTCAGTTCAAACCCCTGTGTGACCCTGAGTACCTCATTCCATCTGCCACCTATGGAGAAATATTTCAGAAAAAATGAAACAAATGTGCAAATAAATAAATGTATTGTAAAATGTGACAGTAAAGTATGGAGTGTGCATACATGTTATGATGCCACAGCTGTGCCCATCTTCAATGACATCCTCCAGGGTTTCAGGTCTTTCACCATCATACTGTCTTCGCTATCCAACTCAGCAGGGGCTGGTCAGAAAATAAATGAACTCCCACAAGGCTGAACAGACCCCCGCTTATGTCTAGCTGGCAAGATGCTCATTGCAGTGCCTCAAAAGTTCTGAAGGACTTCTTAAATGAATGTAGCCGCCTTATGCAGCAGTTCCGGGCAACCTATCCGCCATGGACACGCACAGTCACAATTTGAGCTTTTGCTTTGATCGCCATGGGAATCCCGTGACCCACAGCCTCATGAAAAGTTGTGACTGTAAGCGTCCCCTCTACCTGTGATTCACCAGTAAACACACAGGACACGCTTGGGCACACCTTCTCAACTATGATGGGCGAAAATGGTAGAGTTCATTTCATGGCGTATTTTGTGTTGAATGCTGTGTCACTGACATAAATAAATGAAAAGATTGTTAAATAAACAAAGAAATAACTAACAAAAACATTTTTCATGAAACAATTTTTATGCTCACATATCATTGTGTTTCATTTATTTTATCCCCAAGAGGGGATTTTACTTTTTACAGATGACCAAGAAACAGAAATATTACCAAAAAAAATCAAACACACTTGACACAATTCTGTACATTTTATATTTTTTCTGAAATATCCTCATACATTAAAAACATATCAACCAAATGGTTAATTGATTTTTCACTGCGCCATTCAGTTTTCGTGTCAGTGTACAATGCAATACAAACGCGTATTGTATTTTCATTCATGGCCATAGATCGCGTTTGATAACTAAAAAGCGAAGTAAACGCGTTACATTTCGCTGAGCGTACTGCATTTCGATTCGAGACCGCTGCGCTATAACCGCGTCACATGTCATCAAACGACTAATCAGCGTCAAAAGTTGAAGCCAGCGACGTCAACAGTCGAGGTGAGTGGTTTCTGCGGCTGATTTAGGTTTCGCACACAGTGGAGTAATTAACTGAATCGGCGAGATGTGTGTTTTAGGTCTCGCTGAAAAATTTTACTCCCATGTATAGTTGTCTAAAGTTGTTTTCTTTTTATACTTGCTAATATAAGTCATGCTGATACATTTTCGAGGTGAAACATTAGTTTGCTTGATTTGTTAGCTTTTTTATTCAACCCCTCAACGAAAAGCAGGTATTATATATTTTTTGCCCTTTTTTCGACACAGAACAAGAATGAAATCGCCATTTACATCGCCAGCTTCCACCCGTTTGATGAGACGGCGGATCCCCTGCCTTATCAACTCCCCTTTCGCCGTCTTTTTCGCTGGTTGAACACACTGTTGAGAACGCCTCTAACACCGCCTTTGATTCTAATTAGTCATTTGATTATATTTAGCTCTGGCACGAAAAATATAGCTTCGAATCGAAATGTAATACATTCGAGCTGTATGCAGAATGTTTGCGTTGCTTTTTGGTCACGGCACACGATTTATGGGCATACGTGAACATGCCATACTTTTTTATATTGCATTTTAAACTGACACGAAAATTGTTTGGCGTAGTGATAAGTAATCGATCAATGGGTTGATGTGTTTTTAATTATAAAACCGTGTCGACAGTGCCGATCAAAGTCCATATGGTGCCCTAGGCGGTGTCTGGCGCGCACGCCCCATGAGTTACACAAACTTCGCTCCTCGGTGTCCAAGGCTTTCATTTCGTATTCTTGACATATTTCTGGAGATTAGATAGTGGGGGTGCTCGCCACTTCAGTTACCGAAACCAGTAAACCACTATGTCAATACTGCGGTCCAGTGGGCGGAACAGTCCGGAGCGGACGCTACTTGAGTTTTCATAAACTCCGCCCCGTGATGCCCGGATGACAACGCCCTTAGGCGGCCGACCACGTCGCATAATGGACTAACGGCTCTGTAGGCCAAGAAGAAACGCACCATGTGCCAATGCATTACATTTCAATTTAGTTAACGCGTTGGATTGAATTTTATTCTGCCACAAATAAAGTTGCATCCATCTATTCTAAACTTCCATACACCAGTACAACTGGAGAAAGTGATGTCAAGTAGATCGGGATGGTGCGGACTGTGGAAAGAGTTGTAGGTAATGCATTGGTATTTAGTATTAACGGTGCACTAAACACGGCCACCAGAGGATAATCTCAATCCAGTAAACGTGTCATTATTAGGCCAGATCTGTGTGTTACAATACGACTGGGGTCCATGGGCATATTGTATTATTTTGTGAATATGCCATATGTATGCTGTTTTTACCTAATAGTGACTTTAAACTGATTTTCCTACTTATTTCCCCAGTACCAGGCCACTGTAGATTATACCCAGTTATGACTCCCAGGCTACTCTGTTGTATTCAATTGACAGATTTGCCTGGCAGTTGTAAAATTTTAACATAAGATTCAAAGTGTACTCAGCAGTGTGGCACAATGGTCCCATCCTAATTTTCTTTTGACTTTCTCACATACTCCAATTTCTTCCCACATCACATTAGCACATTAAACTGGAATGTGTGAGTGAGTGGCACTGGGCTCCCAGCTGGTGTTGGCTTAAACCAGGTTACCTTGGGGACAAATAAAGTATTATCTATCTATCAATCTGATATCTATCTATCAAAGTTTTGGCTCCCTCAAAATAGAATGTGCAAGTTTTCAAAATACTCCCATGAATGAATACGTGGAGGTTGGCACAGTATAGTTAAAGCAAAGTCCTTAGGGCAAAGTCCCAGCTCCGAGGACTTTGCTCCAACTCCCATCCCATTTGCAGTTTCTATGACTTCCTCCAACATCTCCAAGACAAGCACGTCAGGTTAGGTGCCACTTTTACTTTGGCCTGAGTGTGTCTTTTATTAGACTGTTGTGACATCCCGGATTGCTTCCAGCCAGTTCCAATTAGGGTCAGACACCAAGTGACCCTGTAATGTGAAAAAGTGGGGATCAAAAGAAGACCTTTGTGTCTTTTTTATACCATATAAGTAGAAAATCCTCAGGTCTCAAGTGAGAGCAAACAAAAGGCACTCCATACATAGCCTACCAGTCAAAACTGTGTGACTTTCAAGACATAAAATGCCCCAAGAAAACAGATAAAATCAGGCTTAGTGCCTCAGACATGTATTTATAAATGCAGAACACAGAGATGTGGCCTTCTTCAAAGAATTTAACAATTTGACACAACAAAAATACTAATCATTTATAAAGAGATACAGTATATACACCATATTAAAATTGCATAGAAAAGCCATCCCCAACAGCAAGTGACACCAGGGGTGGCATTGTACACAAACATCGAAGAGCAGTGGTGAACTGTATAATGGAGCCTCCTAAAGTGCCAAGCACTGCATCCGCTGGGCTAGGGGTGATCCTGTCTCCCCCCTCCAAAGTGGAGCTGCAGCTCAAAGACGGCATAGTGTTACCTGGCCTCTGATCAGACGTGACCAATCTACAAATTACTGCCAACACCATCATCTATTGCAGAGGTGCAGGGCATCAGCCAGAAGGCTGGTATAGCATGTTGAAACATAGCATGTGGAGTAGGAAACACAACTCGAGGCAAGCAAAACTGCTTGAGCCACGGAGTCAGAGATGAGATGGCAGGAGGCCTCCTTCTGTCCTCCACCAGCTATCCTTCCTAATAAGACCTTCTTTGAAATGGCCTTCTGCCATGTTAGGGAAATCAGATAAGTGCTGGACATGTCAAGCGAGAAGGCCGTTTTTGACTTCGTGCCAGTCCAGTAACTGTGGATGCCCTAGTAGGCTGTGTGTGATTCTAAAAACCACAACGTGGCTGGTTCATCCTGACTCGCCCATTCATGATAAAGCAAATCACTAAAACATGTCTGTGATTGAAATAACACAAATTTAAATAATTTGTAACATATCTTGAAATTGTACAATACAAGGCATTTGCCAAATAATCAAGAATCATTTAAAAAACAATAAAAAGCAGGAAGAAACTCAACAAATTCAGGCTGCCTTCCCTTGTCAGATCAGCTCAGTGATTGATGCCACTCCAAGTAAATGGGTGCCTTGACTGCCTTTAATGTGCACTCATAACTGTTTCTGTGGCAGCCCGAGAGCCTTTGGAGTTCTGATATGTGTGCCAGCCTATTTCTCCCTTGTATTTTTACCAACAAAAGTGCCACAGAACCTGTTTTGTACATGTATCAACCCCCTATCCTTCATGGTTATGCCACTCCACCCAAGTGCCTCATCACCCCTCCAAATTTCTCTGTGCCAACCCAAGTGCTTCAATTCCACAAAGTTTAAGTGACAGTCCAGATGCATAAGGCCTTCAGCATGTCAGTGCCACCCAACATGCCCGAGACCTTCACTATGTGTCAGTGCCAGCTCAAATAACCCCCACCCACCCCAAATTGTGTCTCTGCGCCAACCACGTTCCCCTACATATGCTTATGGTAATTTGAGAGTCGCTGTCCTCAGAACTGTAGGCCGTGACCAATCAGCTTGTGCCAATGACAAACACAACTTGCCAGCACCTCTAATTGTCTTTTTCATTCTGCCAAGGTGTGTCATGGGCAGTGGGCTGGCAGTCAGAGATTGCCCTCATCCAGCATCTTGTTGACGCCATCACAGATCTTTTGCAAATGGACACGGTAAAGATCGGAAGGGCTGTAAAGGGCAGCCAGGAATTCACAGTCTGCAAAATGGTTGAAGACGTGGTTGATGCGAGAGTGGGACTTGGCGGTCAAGTGCCGGTTAGTGGCCTGGTGCAGCAGCTCCCGACACTCGTTGAGGATTGCAGACATGACACGGCGCTCAAAGGTGAACTCAATCTGGTAGAAGCTGACGGCCGTCATGGCCAGTGTGTGGACCTTCTTGCGAAAGCGCTCCACCAGGGCAAGCTCATCAGCGTTAAACTGGTTGTTGCGGTAGAGCACGCCCAGCTTGACCACGACCTTGATGAGGTTCTTGATGATCTTCTGCGCCTCTTTGCGATTGCGAGTGTACTCCTTGGTGACGCGGTACAGTTCATCCAACACCTCACTGCTCGTGTCATCAATGAACATGTTAGCCACTGTCTTGTTGGCCATCTTGCTCATAAGCTTCTTTTGTGCCTGAAGCGCCAAGTTCTTTGTGCTGAAGGCATCCATTTCTGCTGTTGGGAGAGAAAGCAGAACAAGAATTAGAAATGATGGCAGATCATTGGGAAGAGAGCTTAGTTTAGGTTGAAAAAGGAAGCCACATTGTGTGTGGGGCATGTACATGACCCTGAACCCATGTGTGTGTGTGTGTGTGAGGGAACACAAGTGTTTAATTAAGTGTGCACGTTCACAGGCCATTTCTTACCTGTTCATGGCTTCTAGCCTTTGTTTTCAAGTACCTGTGTCTCGGCTCTTTGCCAATGGTGCCCATTAGGGTGTGCGTCGTTTGTTTTTTTTTGTCACACCACAAGACTTTTTAATGTCAAAGTGTAGTACTACGGTGTTGCACCGTGTTAGCCATTATTGATGTAGTGAGAAGTCAAGCAAAATGACACCTTTCACTAAAAAGATTACAATATGCAAGCTTTCGAGGCAACTCAGGCCTCATCTTCAGGTGAGAGGTAATCAAAAATGTCAAAGTAAAAAGAGATCTCTGCAAAGTGGTTGAAATGAATTACAAATCTAGAACTCAAAATAACTGATCACACAAATCTTCACCCCGTTCAAGTCGGTACCAAGTTCATAACCTTTGGCAGCCATGAAAGCCTTGTGTGTGTGTGTGTGTGTGTGCGCGCACAGCTCACTATCAGCTTTGCATATCTTGACACTGCCACGTCTCTCCATTCTTCTCTGCAAGCTCTGTCAGGCTGCCTGGGGGTTGTGAGTGAATGGCCTCTGGCAGGCCCAGCCACAGATTCTTATTTGCAATGAAATCCAGACTCTGACTTGGCCAGGAGATTGCCATGTTGTTCACAACACGTTCATGAGGGCTTATGGGTATAGTTTAAACACACACAGCACGGCGCTCTGCTGTTAGTCTAGTTGAAGCCATGGTCAAATGAACTTGGCCGTCCCGCTGTGGGATTGCACCATTGTTAAACTACATGCCGTAGTGAGATTTCTTTGGGCAGTGGGAGTGAAACCTGCTGACAGGATAGCAGGTTGATCCTCAGTGAAGAGCCTTTCCCAAGTCCAAACACAAATTCTGGATTGGATATGAGATGTGGGCTCTGACTCGGCCCCTCCAGGACATTCACATTGTTGTTTTGAAGCCATTCCTGTGTAGCTTCAGCTTTAAGCTTGAGGTTGTCATCTTGCCAGAAGATAAATCTTCTCTTTTGGCGCAGATTTCTTGCCAACTGCATGAGATTTTTCTTCAGGATTTCCATGCGTTTATTTTCCCCTCAGAAGCCGAGAAGCATCCCCACAGCCTGATGCAGACACTGCCATGCCATGATGTGCTTTTGATAATGTGCAGTGTTCAAACATGTCATTTCATTTGATGGCCAAAAAAAACCATTTTTGTCTCATCAGAACATAAGGCCTTCTCCTAAATGAGTCTCTCATGTGTCTTCTGCTTTTTTAAAGAGTGACTTTTTCTTGTCCATTCTCCCATACAGCTGTGACTGGTAAAGCCCACAGGCACAGTTGTTGTCTGCACAGTCTCACCAATCTCAGCCGCTGTAGCTTGTAACTCCTACAGAGTTCTCAGAGGTCTCCTGGTGACCTCTATCACTGGTCAGCTTCTTGCATTCACTCAGTTTTCTGCTCTAGCAGATTTACAGTTCTATCACACTCTTTCCATTTATTAATGGTCAACTTAACTGGGCTCCAAGGTATAGTCAGTGCTTTAGAGACTCTCCATTCCCTAAAACTTGTAGTTTTCAATCACCTTTATATGGAGTTACCTGGAGTGTTCTTTTGTCTTCGTTGTACATGTTAGCCCACACCCATCCCCATACTGACCACCACAAGCTGGGCCTTCCACATATAAATACATTTATACTAAAATCAACTGAAACCTGAACTAATTCTTTGATTTTTAAAACTAATCGGCTGCACCATTGTTGATTTAGATGAACACTTATGTGATCATATATTTTATGTTTCATACTTGTAATTTACTTAGACCACTTTGCAGAGATCTGTTTTACAGTCATATGAAAAAGTTTGGGAACCCCTCTTAATTTCTTTGGATTTTTGTTCATCATTGGCTGAGCTTTCAAAGTAGCAACTTCCTTTTAATATATGACATGCCTTATGGAAACAGTAGGATTTCAGCAGTGACATTAAGTTTATTGGATTAACAGAAAATATGCAATATGCATCATAACAAAATTAGACAGGTGCATAAATTTGGGCACCCCAACAGAGATATGACATCAATACTTAGTCGAGCCTCCTTTTGTAAATATAACAGCCTCTAGATGCTGTCCTCCTATAGCCTTTGATGAGTGTCTGGATTCTGGATGGAGGTATTTTTGACCATTCTTCCATGCAAAATCTCTCCAGTTCAGTTAAATTTGATGGCTGCTGAGCATCGACAGCCTGCTTCAAATCATCCCATAGAGTTTCGATGATATTCAAGTCAGAAGACTGTGACAGCCATTCCAGAACATTGTACTTCTCCCTCTGCATGAATGCCTTTGTAGATTTTGAACTGTGTTTTGGGTCATTGTCTTGTTGGAATATCCAACTCCTGCGTAACTTCAACTTTGTGACTGATGCTTGAACATTATGCTGAAGAATTTGTTGATATTGGGTTGAATTCATCTGACCCTCAACTTTAACAAGGGCCCCAGTCCCTGAACTAGCCACACAGTCCCACAGCATGATGGAACCTCCACCAAATTTGACAGCAGGTAGAAGGTGTTTTTCTTGGAATGCGGTGTTCTTCTTCCGCCATGCAAAACACTTTTTGTTATGACCAAATAACTCAATTTTTCTCTCATCAGTCCAAAGCACTTTGTTCCAAAATGAATCTGGCTTGTCTAAATGAGCATCTGCATACAACAAGCGACTCTGTTTGTGGCGTGAGTGCAGAAAGGGCTTCTTTCTCATCACCCTGCCATACAAATGTTCTTTGTGCAAATTGCGCTGAATTGTAGAACGATGTATAGATACACCATCTGCAGCAAGATGTTCTTGCAGGTCTTTGGAGGTGATCTGTGGGTTGTCTGTAACCATTATCACAATCCTGCGCATATGCCGCTCCTGTATTTTTCTTGGCCTGCCAGATCTGCTGGGTTTAACAGCTACTGTGTCCGTGGCCTTCCATTTCCTGATTCCATTCCTTACAGTTGAAACTGACAGTTTAAACCTCTGAGATAGCTTTTTGTAGCCTTCTCCTAAAGCATGATACTCAACAATCTTTGTTTTCAGATCTTTTGAGAGTTGCTTTGAGGATCCCATGCTGTTGCTCTTCAGAGGAGAGTCAAAGGGAAGCACAACTTGCAACTGACCACCTTAAATATCTTTATATCTCATGATTGGACACACCTGTCTATGAAGTTCAAGGCTTAACGAGGTAATCTAACCAAGTTGGTGTCGCAAGTAATCAGCATTGAGCAGTGACAAGCATTCAAATTAGAGGAATTACAAGGGGACCCACATTTTTGCACAGCCAGTTTTTCACATTTGATTTAATTTCATAAAACTAAATACTGCTTCACTAAAAATCTTTGTTCGTAAAACACCCCAGTACTCAGATGTGCATAGGAAATGAAAGACATACCACTGTTATCTTTTTTGTTGAAAGTAGAGTCAATTATTATGCAGGCTGACAGGGGTTCCCAGACTTTTTCATATGACTGTTAATGTGCCCTGGAAGGCTTGTTAAGGTAAGACGAATGCATCAGATTACAGAGACATCCTGGAGAAAAAGCTGACAGAGTCTACAAGAAAACTGCACCTTGGAAGAAGATTTGTTTTCCATCAAGATGATGACTGCAAAATCATGAAGCCCAAGCTACACTGGAACGGCTTTAAAACAACAACGTGAATGTCCTGGAGTGGCTGAGTCAGAGTCCAGATCTCCATCCAATTCAGAATGGGGGTCTGGACACAAACTGATGACGAATATGCAGCCTGTCAGCATTTCAGCAGGTTTCACTCCCTCTGCCCAAAGAACTCTCACTGGGCCGTGTCGTTCAACACCGGTGCAATCCCGCAGCAGAGCTTCCATGTTTTATTTGTCCTTGGCTTCAACTAGGCTAACGTCAGAGCACTGCACTATGAGTGTTTGAACTACCCATAAGCCAACACAAACGTTTTGTATCGAGTCAACATGTATCCGTTGCAACTACTACGGAATTTTTAAATTGCCTTTACCTTTTGGTTTACTCTCGTATCAAGGCACATGCTGGTATGATGGGTTAAATTATTGTGGCCGGCACACAGTGAAGAAGTGGAAGATACAAACAGAGAAAGACTGCACTTCAAGTGTCTTGTATAGCTCTCACAACAAGAATGGCCAGGATTAAGAAAGACCATTCTGAAATTCAGCTCTGCTCAATTATACTGTAGATGCCAGTGACGCTGCCAATAATTTTGCTGACTGTTTTCAGAAGGAGTGTGCGGTCAGCAGTTTGTGAGCATAACACATCGTCTATAATGTACTAATAACATAGCCGTTATGATTTGAGACGCTGAGCAGGACCTCGTCCAGCTACATGTGAGCAGCGTTATAGTGGGGGACAGATATACAGTATTCTAATACAGTTAGTATAGCAAAGAATGTGAAAATATGGAAGAAAAGGAGTCATGAAATCTGCAAATCATTATAAACCAACTTACCGATCATCAGTTTCACCACACAACCCTCCACCCCGGCCATTTGCTGTTAGTTCTGGGAGAACCCAGTTACCCAAATATAGCATCTAAAATAAATGATAAGATAATATATTTGATGGAGGTGGCGCAGTGGTAGCACTGCTGCCTCGCAGTAATGAGACCAGAGTTTGCTTCCTGGGTCCTCCCTGCGTGGAGTTTGCATGTTCTCCCCGTGTCTGCGTGGGTTTCCTCCCACAGTCCAAAGACATGCAGGTTAGGTGCATTGGTGATTCTAAATTGTCCCTAGTGTGTGCTTGGTGTGTGGGTGTGTGTGTCTTACGGTGGGCTGACGCTCTTCCCCGGGATTTGTTCCAGCCTTGCACCCTGTGTTGGCTGGGATTGGCTCCAGCAGACCCCCCGTGACCCTGTGTTAGGATAAAGCGGGTTGGTGAATGTTTGACTGACATTTTATAGAGCACCTTTGCTATGATAATTTTGGCATACTTGCAAAAATCAGACAACAAATGCAGTAATGTACGTATATTCATTAATATCAGTCACTTCAGAAGCAATAAACACTAAAACTGCTGTTCTCTGCAAAGTTATAAAGTAGGAAATAATGGAAATAGAAAATAATCATTCAATCAAATCAAAAGCAATAGAAAATTAAGATCTAATTAGAAAATAACAAGGCAGTAGTAAAAGTGAGAGAGGGGCTACAAATGTTTTGCAAAATTAATGCTGTGTTCCAGTCACCCCATAAGTCAGAGCTGGGAATGACGTCACATCCGAGTTGACCACACTCCAGTAAAACATTCAGAACACCAATATGGACGTGTCCAGGAAAACCTTTGTTGTGTTTGCTCCATCAGAATAAACAGCAGTTGATAAAAACACATTATGCAGTATTTTGCGTATACTGTGCATACTCATGTATAAATTGGGTCTTGAAACCTGAAATATCGATCATAAAGTCAGACCCCGACTTATACGCCCGTTCAAAAATGCGACACTTACATTTTTTCTTTTTTACATCTTCTTGCCTCCTCCAGTCTCGCATCAGTTTTTCAGACACATTGAATTTTGTTGCAGCAGCACAGCTACCAATTTCTTTTACCACCTCAATGACTTTTAATTTAAAACCAGCTTCATATTTTCTTTTGATTGAAAGCTCCACCATAGATAAGGGATGCTCTTACGATAAAGGTGTATGAGGGTGTGAGATACAAAAAACACAAAACAGTGCAAACGTCGCTTCGGAATAGTTCAGTTATTACTGTGTGGTCACGCAGGCACAATACATAGAAATAAAGGCTGTGTGCTCCGTGGTTCCTCTTTCAGGTGGCTGTTAGCATATCATAATCTCTTGGACCAATAGCGTGAGTTTTCCGCATTCGACTTATACGACCGACATTATAAAATACCGGAAATTATACAGTAAAATCAAGTCCAGACTTATCTGCAGGAGAGCTTAAACGCAAGTATATACGGTACATACACCATAGGATAGAAGTTGGACAGTGCAGTGTGTGCGACTGATGTAATGAGACACTAAGAGACAGAAGTACTAATAAACCATAAATACTGCAGTGTTCACTAAATTTCATGGCATGCATAGCTATTTTGGATTAACGTCATGATCTGAAGTTGGACAAACTCACGCTTGACAGACCAGCCCCAAGTTTCAAAGTTGAAAATTCCAACTAGAAACTTGGAAATTCCGACTTCCCACTTTAAAGAGAACGTAGCATAAATGGTGCAGGCCATTTCACAGCCTGGGTACAACACAACTGAAGGCTCCATCACCGACAGCACACACATCAGTTGAAAGTGTAAGAAGACTGACAGCCTGCTCAGACTGGAGAAAAATGATGGAGGAGGAGGAGGCTGATGGAGTCCCCCACAAGACCAGATAAGCTTTTATAATACCGCAGCAGGATGCTTTTGTTTTGGGTCCTGTCCCTACTGCTACATTTTAGTTTAAAAACACAGACCATAGTCTCTGTTTATCACCTTTCATCCACACTACCCCTGTGTTTTCAGCTCCTAAAATGCTCTCTCCAGAGTCGTAGTATTCTTCTGAAAATACAACCTCAGTGTTGTAATGTGAATGGGCGAAAACGTACACTTTTAAAAATTCCAACTCATTTCACTCTGATTTGCTCAAGATTATTTTGCAGCCCATCCCTGACTGGATCCTGCTCAATACAATGTCTCATTCCCTGATTGGTCACAGAAGAAACTCATATTCCAGCATAGCAGACATAGAGTTGCTTTCTAATGTGCTTGTTGTGTTGCTTAAGCTGATATCACATTACGTGACTTTTTTTGTTGTGGGGTATGTCAGATTTGCTGCATCATGTCAAATTACAGGACTGAAAATCACAGTCCACGTCACATTTACTGATTGAGTGCCGACCTTCTTGCGCAGACTTGCTTGTCCTTTTCTCTGACAGCCAATAACATGTTGCCTGATGGCGTCAGTGCTGTGCGAAAGGTTAACAGCTGTAGCAAGTTCACCTTCAATGTCTGACCTTTTTTCTTTTTTCCATTCTTTGCTGGTATATAAAACATAAAGCACATGAGACAGACAAGTTTCTCTTTTGTTTGTGAGGTCCAAAAGACCTGCATTCCTAATTCCTCGTCGATGCATTCTATGCATTGTACTCCAGAATGAGCATTCATTGGCTGTCAGCTCTCATGCATGTAAAGCCCACCCCTACAACTGAAGACAAAGTCTAACCTTGGTTGATTTTGTCAGAGCAAATTGTGTACTAACTGGTGTGAGCTGCTAGATATGTCACATTATGTGAATGTTTTCATGGGGGTGCGCCACAAACTGCCTCCGACTTACTAAGATTATGTAAAAGATGGCTACGACTGAAAAAAAAAATCACTGGAAAAGTCACTTAATGTGACAGGGCCTTGAGGCAGATTTGTGACTCCGAGCTGGAACACTGGCAATGGGCTGGCATCCCTTTCTTTCTTTACTTGATGCTGCTCCAGCTCCCCCATGACACTGAAATAGATACAGTTGTATGAAAATGGATGCATAAATGAATGGGTGACATGGAAATGTTGATGTTATGAAAGTCAAAGAAGAAAAAAAAAAAAATCAGACGTGAGCAGCAGTTGGCTTTGCACTCTAGGAGCCAAGTTACCAAACTATTCTATAACATTACAGTAATTATTTACCGCTCTGATGCTGCTCTGTCTGATCATAAAATAGGTCATTATGATAGCAACTGACAAGAAGAATTCATAATTAATTGCAGAATTATGATATTTGAGGGTTCCACTAGAGCAGGGGTCGCCAAGTCCGGTCCTGGAGGACCACCGTGGCTGCAGGTTTTCATTCTAACCCTTTTTTTAAATGAGTGCCCTGTTTGTGCTGCTAATTAACTTCTTATGAATTCATTTTAATTGAATTGCTTCTCTAACATTTGTTCCCCTGAATTTCTTCATCGTTCCTCTGAATCGCTTCATTTCTTTCCATAAATGGCACCCAAACAGAAAAGGAATGTGAGTAAGCCAACAGAAGACCAACTAAGTCAGGGCCTTAAACTCCAACCAGTTTCACTCCAACCAGTTGCTTAATGAGGCATAGAGTCTTGTTGTTAATTAAACTCGTTCTTTAATTCCATGGCTTGTTGCTGCTCTCATTGTTTAATAGCAGACATTTCTGAAATTGTTGATTTTCTCTTTTCTAAGAACAACTGCTAAAATGTTTTGTGGACCTGAGCAGACCAACATTCCTGAGACCTTCATCATTCTTTACTTTCAGATATTGTATGATGGTCACAGTTTGCTGGTCCTGTTTTGGCTCATTTTGTATCTCATTATTGTTTGGATGCTAATTAAGGAAAAAGAAACAATTAAGGGGTCTGAGTCTTCAAGAGCAAGTCTATTAAAAATTAATTCAAAAGAAGTTAATTAGCAGCAAAAACAGGTCACTAGTTAAGAAAAGAATGAAAACCTGCAGCCACGGTGGTCCTCCAGGACTAGAGCTGGCGACCCCTGCTCTAGAGTGTCTCTTTCTCTTGCATGAAATGGCTCAAAAACTAATCTGCACATCGTCATCTCATAACAGGCTTAAGTTTCGAGGTTGGTACTTTTCCATCCAGCCATTTTAGTTCTAGACCAGTGAAAGGCAACCTTTTTCGAGTTGCAGCACACCTGAAGGACTGCCCATAAATAAAGTCGTGGTGGCACAATCTATGGACAATCGCCAATAAAAACAGTTAATTTTACAAGTTTGAAAGACATCTTATTAATAAAGGAATCAAAGGATAAATCTTAAATTTAATTAATGTGAACGTTGAGATTGTTTTTCACCACATATGAGATTGATGCGAGGATCAATTTTCGAAAGACAGACGCACATTTCCTTGTCGATCATTTGAAGTCTCTCGCATTTCTTAGACTTAATTTCCGTAAGTGTTGAAAAACCTTGCTCACAGAGAGTTAATTTTTCCATAGTAATACTCAGACAATTAAGTGGTGAGAGCTGCAGCTACAGAGATACTCTCTCGTTGGCAAGAGCCGAAATGTAGCGTTCGTGTTTTCTCGTTCTATATTTGCTCTGCCTTCTTCTATCCGTACAGTGAGCGAGATCTTCTAACAACGAGACTTTTTAAGTCTCACGAGTTGTGTTTGTGACACCGCTTGTGTTGATATTATGATGAATGGTGAACAGCAAAAATTTTAACTGCAACAATCTGATTAACCGTTATCTGTTTTTCCAACATAAAATATATTTTTTTAAACATTATCTTTTTAATCAACCAAAAGTTCAAAAACAGTAGCAATTTAAATATTTCAGAAAAGTTTTCGCGGCGCCCCTAGAAAATTCCACGGCATGGCGCACCAGTTGCCCGACAGTGTTCTAGACCGTTCCTCAAGAAACTGTGACAGACAGACACAAATACAGATAGACACACTCCCATCATCAAGATATCAATGTTTTTGGTATTGGGGACCCTAAAACGTTGAGATCTGTCAAAAACTGGAGATCAAAATTTTTGACGAATCTAAAGCTTTCACTCTTCTCCCATAGATGACAGGTTATGGTGGGGGAGGAGGTAAAGCAAAAAAAATGTGATTTATAGGAGTTGAGCAAGAAAAAGGAAAATCCAAATAATACCAAAGGTTCAATAAGGCAGAGAAAGGCTTTATAAGAAAGAAATTATAATCTTAAACTAGGCCTTCATGCCAGTCAAAATGCACCCGATTTTATTTTAGTTTAGTTTTATGAGGTTGTGCTCCATCCAGCATTTCATTTCTGAAAAGTCACGAGCCAAGAGATGACACGTGTAACGACCACCATGACCATACATACATAAATGATATGGCCAACGTGAAGCATGTGCAGTAATGCAGATACAGAAAAGCTGTGGGCAGAAGACCGGACCTCCAAGAACTTCTTGTAGCAGTGGCATTATACTGGCCATGCTGCTGCCAAGAATGACATACTCTTGGCAATGTCCTCAGCAGAACTTGAACAGGCGCCTCCACCAAACATTAATGCCTCCTCTCATTTCCAATCAGCCTTTTGGCAGCAACTTTTGTTGGTCAGTCCAGGCTTCTTGATTTATTACAACATTTTCCAGCTGCCAGCTCCCAGGCTGAATAAGAGATATAATCGGAATCTGCCCCTGGGGACTATTAATGGGAAAAGTCTGATTATGGTATGTAAGCAGCACGTTTTATTTTTACATATGATAAAAAAAACATTACCTAGGCATTTTTTATTTTGAATAGGGCAAAACCTTAAAACGTTTGAGTATTTAAGCAAGGAACCTGAAATTGATTGGCGTTGTGTATATTCAGAGGCCATTCTCTTTACAGGTTATGTGTGATTCCACGATGAAGAACAGACACCCTTGCAGTCACTAGCCCAATTTGTACACTGGAAGCCATAAGACAGTTGCTTTCTGCACTCCATGTCACCCACATTTGTGTTCTGGAAGCCCAGGAGGATGTGATGAGCTGAAAGCGCCACCAGTGCAAATGTAGCCTGGTGACACACATGACCAAATGTCTCTGCATAATATGTCTGTCTCTATATGCTCAGTGACCACCTTTAGGTCCACCTGCTTGTTAGATTAGCACAAATGTGGTTACAGCTCAATAATTTCACTTATGGTTTGACCAAATATCAGAATGGCTAAGCAACTTTGACCATGATATCATGTTGTGGCTCAGGCTTCTCTGAAACAGCTGCCCTCCTAGGATTTTCACATACCACAGACCGTGAAGTTTACAGAGATAGTACGTTAAAGAGCATCCTGTTAATGAGAGAGAATGACCAGACTCACTATTGCTAACAGAAAGGTAACAAATCTTCAAACAGCAGTTCTTTAGAAAAGTGACATTCAGAAGAGCATCTCTGAACACAAATCATGTCAGTACTTGAAGAAGATGGGCTACAATAACAGAAGTCCACATTGGGTTCCATTCCTGTCCACTAAAAACAGGAAGACGAGTCTCCAGCGGTGTTTTGTTGTGGAATCACAATACAATCTGCCCCAATCTGGACATTTGCACAGTGGTAACTGCCAGTGCCAGCTGTGAACTTACAACGTTTTGATTTCCAAAGCCCCTTTCACACTGTGAGCAATATGAGAAATCCTATGCCCGTGCATAAAGGGACTGTCTCTAAGCACTGCAAGCAGAGTGGATCCAGGTGACGTCAGCTGAGCTCTTTCTTTCACTCAGTTCCACCATCCTGCCGACTACACTAAGTGTTCTGTCATATATCATGCTATGATATGTCCCAATTCAAACATTTGCAATGTGATAACTGCTAATGAGCAACTGTGAACTCCTGACATCTGGATAACAAAAGGCCCTCAGAAGCTACTTTTACTGTATGCTATGAGCAATAGGAGAACTCCTGCACTCACATGTGTAGGGACGATACACACTGCAAGGTGAGTGCTTCCTAGTCACCTTTTTTGCACAGTACTTCCATTCTGTTGTTCTGCCTAAGACAAACAGAGGTCAAAAAATTTAAATGACTAGAAGACGTGAGAACCAAAATGCAGGCCACGGTCAAAACCGTGAATCAGAAAGAACCTGTCATCAGAGCCCAAAACACAATCAAAATACAGAGTCAAGAAACGAGCAGAGATTTGAGACAAGGAATTCAGAAGAAGAGTTTTAGTTTGTCGCTTAGTAAATGTTACTATCTGTCAAGCCGCCGGAATTTAATCTGTCACACAGATTTTATGTTATGTTTTATGTTTATGGGCTCAAATAGATGCAGTTACTCGCTGCCCTCTAACTCTTTTTCCTCTCTCCCTGCAGAACAACTGAAGAATCCACACAATAACATCACTTCTGGTTCCAACCGTCAAGACCCCACCTCTTCATGCCGTCAGTTCTGGTACCAGAATGCCTTTCACCCATGACATGACTTCCAGCAACCTACTATATATACACCGCCTCCATTTCTCTTTGTGTCAGTTCCATTTTGAACTCTTGTCTGTGAAGATGTCATTTCCTTTGCTTGTGCTACAGTATATGGGGGATCCTCCCAAACCTTTGATGGTGTTTGTGTCCTTATTTTACAACTGTCACTTGTTTGAAGTCACGAATGAGCATTGAGAAAGATATCCAGCACAATGCTCGGCGTCTGTGGCGAAAACAAAATGGTGTTGTGCTGGAATGTAAACATAAATTCACATTTGTCAGGACGCAAAAAAAACAAAAAAAAAATGTCCTTAGATTCAGAGTGTCTGTACATCAAAATCCCATAAATGTTACAGTATAAAACAGTTTTGAATAATTAGAATGACACAACAATTTATAAATATTGGAGATCATAATACCTGCCAACTACACCAAGCGTTTTGTCTTGCAGTCATATCATGATCTGCCCCAGTTCGGGACATTTGCTCTGTAGTAACTGCCAGTGGCCAGCCAGGAACCTATGATGTCAAGATTACAAAGGCATTCAGAAGCTCCTTTCACACTCTGAGCAACAGGATAACTTCAACGTTTGTGCACGCAGGGCCTGCCTCTAAGCATTGCGAGTGGAGAGCTTCTCACTCAGCCCCCATCTTTTGTGCCGCAGCGCCATCCTGCCGACTACACCAAGTGTTTTGTCGTAGAATCACAGCATGTGGTATCCTAATCCAAACATGTCCACTGTGGTCAGTGCCTGTCAGCCCCTGTGCACACAGGACTTTGTCTATCGCTCACATCATAAAAGGAGCTTCTGAGGGCATTTGTAATCCAGACATCGCAGGGTCATGACTGAGCACCAGCCGTTATAACAGTGCCCATGTCTGGATTGAGAAGAATAGTGGTGTAGGATAAAACACAGGTGGGCGTGTGATAACCAAAAGTGGATGACTACAGAATGCAAAAAAACAACACTAAGTTTGATGAATCTCAGTTTCTGCAGCAACATGCAGATGGATTGAGTCAGAATTTACTATAAAAATAATTCCAGGCTCCACCTTAACATGTGTCAATTATATAATGGCGGTCATAATGACTGGCACTCACTTATACATTCCTTGTATTTTCTATACCATTTTCAAGATCTCTGAATCAAATTTTTTGCCATTTATTTTTATGCATTTAGCTGTATTAATGGTGTAATATTATTCTTCCATCTCCCCGCAATTTTTAATTTCATGGACAATAATAGTAATACTAGCAATAAGTTTTATTTATGTAGCGCCTTTCATACACTCAAGGACACTTTACAATTCAATACACACATTAACAACACGAAAAAGAATAATAACAGGAGTTTGAAATTAATAATAGATTTTTCCTCGCGAAGGCTAAGAGGAAGAGCATTCCAGATTTTAGGGGCTTTCACTCTGAAAGCTCTGCCCCTCATAGTTACTAACCTGTGTTTCGGTACAGTGAGTAAGTTAGCGTCCGATGATTGTAATGCACGGGCAGGAGTGTAAGGAAGCAGCAGCTCAGACAGATAATGAGGGGCTAAACCATGAAGCGCTTTAAAGGTGAGAAGAATAATTTTATATTTGATTCTTGAAGAAACTGGTAACCAATGCAAATCATAGAGGACAGGAGTGATGTGAGCAGATTTTTTAGTGTGTGTAAGTAAATGAGCAGCAGAATTCTGAACATATTGTAATCTATTGATATATTTAGTCGGAAGGCCAAAAAACAAAGCATTGCAGACGGGTGGTGATGAAAGCGTGAATGAGTCTCTCAGTATCCTTCACACTGAGGAAAGAATGCAGATGAGCAATGTTGAGAAGATGAAAAAAGGCTGTCTGTACTATTGAGCTAATGTGTGGCTGAAAAGTAAGAAGCTGATCAAAGATGACACCCAAATTACGGACTGATGCTGAGGGTTCAACCAGGATCCCATCAATGTCAATTTGTAGCCCACGAAGGGTAGAGAGGACAGATTTGGTACCAACTAATAAGATTTCTGTTTTATCACCCTGGAGTGATGTCTGGGGCTATGTGCTGTCACAAATAATTATGTATAATTATAATAAATATGTATAAATCACACTGCAACCGTGACTTTTGCTTTACACAAGTTTTTGGACAACCCAACAAAACCTCAGTATTTCACTTTTTTGTTTACGACCTTTGCTCTGTTTTTGACCTTGTTCTTTGGTTCTCAATTTGGCTTTGACAACTGCCAACTGGAAAACTACCAACATTTCCAGTAATGACCTTAGGCCGCATTTGACTGCTGCTGTTCTCCCGATCCCTGTTCCTTGTCCTTGTGGCACTACTGCTAGCTCAATGCGTCCTTTTATGGCCATAGTCTACCATTGTTTATACAAAATGTGTTCTCTGTATCACAAAGCCTACATCATGCCATGATGGTTTCAGATACATGACCGTGACTTTGGTTTTCTCCAAAGGCCTGCACAGTCCCCAGGTGTTAATCCAATAGAGCACCTTCAGGGTGATGTGGGACAGGAGGTTTGAAATATGAAAGTGAGGTGGAAAAATCTGCAGGAACTGTATGATGCTATCAAAAGAGATAGGTGGACATAAACATGTGGCCTCTTCAGTGTGGGTGCATAATGATGGAAACAAAAAACACAAAGGTTGTGGTGAAATGGAAATTTCAACCTTCAATGCTTAAAAAAAAAGCACTGACACAGTAAACCCAGCAGAATTCTTTCTACTAAACTGCAAACCACGTACTCCAGGAAGGACACCAGTGGAAATTAAGGAGAAGAGAATTTAGGACTGAAGCCAGGAAGCACTTCTGGCCAGGGGTGCCACTAGAGATTTTTGACCCCTTCACAGACTAAACTAACCTGTACAATAGCTGTTTAAGCAAAATGCCCGGAAACAATATAGTATCCACCATAATAAAAGGGTTGCCGAATCCAACGCATGACAAACCACCCAACCTCTTCCTCCTCCTCATCTTTAATAAAAGGATATGTATCTGGCTGTCTGTCTAGTTGCTATGTCTCTGTCATTATAAAAGATGGAGCATCACAAACATTTGTAGTAATAAAATACATTACACTTCACATTCCAACAGATGGCACACCACAAACATTACAGTAATACCGCTTTTACAAATCCAATGCCAAATGGTATAAAACAGAGACATATGAATTGCATGGAGCATTGCAAATGTTAACAATGAGGTCTATACTGATTACTTACATTTCAACCTGTGTTAGAGGGGTAGCACAGCTAGTAGTATATATGTATATATTAATATCACCCTAATATCAGCTACAGTAACTAACTACATTTGGTCTCAAAACAATATACATCTTGTAAATGAACTCAATTGCAACTTTTATAGTCAAGATTAATGTAATTAGCTCCACAGCCAGGGTTAGCTCTGTGTCTAAAGAACTGTCAGCAAAGTTGTACTCACCACCTTCATTTGGGATGACCAAAGGGTTGCTGACACCAGGGAAGGACTGATTTAGAGAGGTGCATGAACCATGTTACCTCACAGATACCCTCAAAGAAAGCGGTCTAGTATTAAAATTATTAGTAACAGAAATGCGCAGTTTTCTATTTACTGCAATACAGCACATTCCTTGTGGATTACTTAATAATAAGCATATGTCTGTATAGCTTATTTGAATTGGCTTCTGATTTGATTTGTTTGATCTTTTGGTTGTTGGGTTAGACGGAACGATCCTGTAAACTGGTTTGTTCTCACAACGTAGGGAGAATGGACTACGATAGATAGATAGATAGATAGATAGATAGATAGATAGATAGATAGATAGATAGATAGATAGATAGATAGATAGATAGATAGATAGATAGATAGATAGATAGATAGATAGATAGATAGATAGATAGATAGATCTAATAAACTGACATTTCTTTAAGAATAATTGGGAGACCAACTTCTCTCTCTTTCCAGCTTCTCTTGCCTTTCTTTTCGTTTATGAAACCCAAACTTTGGCTTCGACATTTCAAATTAAACAAAACAAACATGCGTCTAATGTTGGCTAGCAAATGTGTGGATTACCTTCCGCTCCATAACACAACACAATAGAGACTGCCTGGATGGTTATTTCTGGCCAAAAAATAAGAAATGCTCTTTAACACACTGCTATCTCTATTTCTATATGCTAAATAAAAACTGATAAAAATTATCCTCAAATATTTTGAGTGCCCCTGTCAGTAAGAGACCCTTGGAATCATCCTAAGCTCCCCCCATGGTTGTGGCAATCTTGAACAAACAACTGCGTTGTGCAGTTGAAGTAACAACCTTCACAACCTGGAGCAGCTTAATCCATCATAGTGTCTGGCAACACTGGCATAAGACACGTCTGTCTGCAGCATGCCAATGGCCATCTCCTTTGCTTCTGGTAACATTTAAGGCATTACAGAATGCATACAAAATAATGGGGTCTTTTATTTTGCTGTGACCTGATCAGGCATTGTTCTACCTGTGCTTTGTTGGATATAAGTATACCTCATGAACTGCTGTGTTTTTGACAAGTGGCAATGCCATGCTACACAAGTTGGATTGCCATTCTGCGGGCAAAAGGCCACATCACATTAAACGACTTTTCTAGCAATTTTCAGTCATGGCCTTTAATGTTACCAAGTTGGAGGCAGTCAGCGGCACGCTGCTGTGAAGGCTAGTCGTGTAATGTGATATGCCAAGTGACTCACTCCAGCTATTCTGCAACTTGCTCAGACGAGACGGGTGGCTTTATGTGCATGAGAGCTGACAACCAATGAATGGTCATCTGGAAGTGTAATGCAGAATGCAGTGACAAGGAATAAGAAACGTGGGGGCTTTGGACCTCACAAACAGAAGAGAAGCTTATCCACCAGATGATCTTGTGTTTAATGCACCACGACAGAATGAGAAAAAGAAAACAAAATAAAAAGGGCAGAGACAGCAGCTGAATTTATTGTGGTAGTTAACCCCACAGGATCCATTACTGTACATTCCTTTTTCCATATAATGTTGCCTTCCTTTTTTGCCATCAGAATATACAGTATAAAGTGCACCTGTTCATGTCCTGTTCTGCGCAGGCACACACTCTTTGTTCATCTCTCTCCTTTATATAAAATCGGTGTTTGTCTTTTTCATTTGACGTGCTGCATTCTGTAACTGCTTGCAAAATTGTAGCAACTTCTGTTTAATTGAGTGACGAGTATTTTTGTCTCACTATAACATTTACATATGAAAATAGCACCCTTGTGTCTGGCAGTGTGCGAGCGTGCACAATGTTCTCTTCCTTTCCCGTCACCATTTAGGCCGGCAATGTCTGGAATGCGTCGTCACTGGACGGGCAGTCTTAGGCTGTCCACTCTCATGGGCCACGTCAGGAAGCAGATGTGAAGAGGCGACCTTTTGCTTTCATTACTCGGAGACCGAGACCCTTCGGGGTTTGCATGTGGATATATGTTTTCAGTTGACTCCAGGGTCCATGCATACACTGTATAAAATGTGGAGCGATGGGAGGACAGTGTGAAAATGATCAGTATAAATAATTAAAAACATAAAACAATTCCACTCTGCATCCCACCATCCCCAGGGATCATGAAACCACCCACCACAAGACGGCCTGATGATAAAAAGAAATAAATAAGATAAAATAATCCAGCTCCCACACACATCCCACAAGCGGGGTTTCCTGTATGCCAGGGCTCCCAATCCTCAGACTGGCATACTTGTAAAGTGTAAAAGTAAATGGAGTAACATAGGGTCTGGAATTGGGGGTTAGGACAGATTCCAGGGGGAGAGGATGATGTTTACTTGACACACGGCAATTGTCAAGTGATCCCTCGTTGGCACACCACATTCAGGTGCTGACCACCCTAATAATCCACCCTGCTCTGCCATACTCCTTACTGATGAGCTTTTTATAGCACTGGTGTTTCCCCACCATGTACACTCATACCAAATATAGTTAGACAAGGTACAGAGCCATGCTCTGGAAGCCATGCCACTCTGCCACTCCTCCCCTTGTCATTGCTAGCAGCACATTCATCTTTATTGTCCTTTTTCATTCCTTCCACAAGCTGGCGACTTAGTAAACAAAGAAATCAATTTGGTACAAGGCTGCTGAAATGGGTGACGCACCCTGGAATGACAAAGCCCACATGCTAGGCTCAGTTCTTGTTTACCCACAATGACAAGACCAAAAGTTCCCTTTGGAAAGTCTGGAAAAAAAAAAAAAGACACCCACTCACATACAAGCATCACAGTGAGCTGCCCTATTGTGTGCCGGGTGACTCATCCTAGGAAACAATAGAAAGAAAAAAAAGAAAACACAATGGAGGTAACCTAGACAAAAGCAGCATACAGAAAAGCATCATCACGAGACACTGGAGCATGCAGGATGGCACCACAGATGTAGCACTGCTGGCAGGCTTTATCATGAGCCGCTGCCTGGGTAGAGACTGAAGTCACAGAGGTGACTGGCATCTCCTCGCAGTCTTACCCAGTAACATGGAGCAACTGCATGCCACGAGTGGCTAAACTGAACAGACTGAGGCAGCTGGGTTAAATCCAGAGAAGGTGTATATTCTGGGCAAACTGTGGCCAACACATGGAGAACTGACACTAAAAATGGTGGGTAGTCGAAAGAATCAGAGGTCTGAAGAGTCATTATTGTCACAGGACAATGAAATTCTTACTTACATGTGCTAGTCAACAAACAACACGTCAGCACTCTCCGGCGCCATGACTAATGACTGTAACAGCTTTACCTCGAAACTTCTGTCTGCCTTACCTACAGGGTGCACTTGCAGGTGAACTAAATATTTTTTGTGGTGTTTTAATACAAAATGCGAGTTGTGGACACTAACATTTTGTAAATGTTCAGGCAAAACAAGCTTATTCAGTTTGTTTGGGTTGAAATAAGCTATGAGAATAAACGTTAGAAAACATGAGTAGCTCTCGGCCATTTTCATTTTGTGAAAGTACCTCTCAGGGAAAAAAAGGTTGGAGACCCTTTGTTAAAGCATAAAGGAGGGTGAGAGGACAAAAACAAATTAAATAAACTGAACAGCCCGGTACAGCTGGCCAAAATGCAAGGAGCAGATACACCGCGGCTCATCAATTATGTACTGCACAGACATTGCTAGGCTCCATTTATGTTAAGCCGTTTATTTTATTTTTAATCCATGCCTTTATGCTGTCACATGCGTACGCATAGGGGACAGCTGAAGAGCTCTAGTGGCTGTAATTCTACTGCCGCTCCAGGGGTTGGCGCTGTGTCCTAATGCCTTTCTCTTTCCCTCTCTCTGCAGACCAGATGACTGATGGCCTCTGACATCACTTCTGGTGTACGTCCTCCTGGACCCTCCTCTTCCTGTTAGAAGGACCCAACACTGGAGGCTCCACCATCTTGTGACAATTCTGTTCTGAACTCGCATCTGCAAAGACGACTCCGCATTCATTGCGTTTATTGTTTATTTTTACAAAACCAACTATATGGGGTGACCAGGCTGATACCCCAACTCTTTACCGTTGTCATCTGTTTCTCTTACAATGTGTATGTATTATGTAATTAGTAATTTGTAAAGTTAGTATTCTTCTTCTTTTGGCTGCTTCCATTAGGGGTTGCCATAGCGGATCATCTTCATCCATATCTTCCTGTCATCGTCATCTTGCTCTGTTACCCCCATCATCTGCATGTCCTCACTCACTACATCCATAAACCTTCTCTTTTCCTCTGGCCTGGCAGCTCTATCTTTAACATCCTTCTCTCAATATACTCAGCATCTCTCCTCTGCACATGTCCAAACCAACGCAATCTCGCCTCTCTGGCTTTGTCTCTAAAATGTCCATCCTGAGCTAACCTTCTAATGTGCATTTATCTGTGAACTTGTCTCCACACTCTGGGCCTGCAGAGCGTTACACAAAAAAAAAACCTGAATTGAATTGAATGCACTTGAAAAATTGTGGCTAATACAGGGAGCAGGACTTGTAGTACTGGAACTACTGGGATGTGACATACTGAAGCAACTGGGTAAATATGGAAAGAACAGACAGCAGTGAGTGAGACTCAAGGACTGTGTGTCAGAACTGGTGTTGTGTAATACTGGAACACATTAGGGAACTGTCCTGTCTCCCTTCCTGTTCAACCTCTACACAATGCATTTCCAGTCTAATACCAGCACTCGCCATCTACAGAAGTTCTCAGATGACTCATCCATCATAGACTACATTAATAATGAAAAGGAGCCAGAGAATAGTAGGCTCTAGAACAGCAAAAACCACCTGCAACACAACATCAGCGAGATTAAAGTGTTGATGGTGGATCTTCGATGTGCCCAACAGACCAGTCACCATTCAGGAGAAGGAGGAAGTGGAAGGGGTGCAGAGCTACAAGTACCCGGGGGTTCACATAAACAACAAACTGGACTGGTCTGATAACACAATGGCACTGTACAAGAAGGGCCAGAGCAGACTAGACTTCCTAAGGAGACGCAGGTCTTTGTACGTGTGCAGCAAACTGCTGGTGATCTATCAGTCCGTAGTAGCCAGTGAAATGTTCTACGCTGTGGTCCCCTACGGAAGAAACCTGAGATCAAAAGACACAACATGCCTTAAGAGACTTATCAATGCACACATTGGAAGCTACTTTGGAAAAGAGGCTAGTGGCAAAACTGGATGTCATCATGAAAAATCTCCTCCTGGAGGTGCTGTCTTGGAGCCCTTTTAGCCACAGGCTTTTCTGCTTGCTGCTATCAGGCAATTCAATGCTTCCTCCTGATGTCCCAGACTAAACACTTAACACTCTTTAAGTTCATGTTGCTATTTCTGCACAGTATAAATTCATTTATTTATCTATCTATTGATAGATCAATTGTATTATTTGTCCTGTACGTCTGTATCTTTGTTTTTTTGTTTCACTACTGTAAGCATCTAAATTTCCGCCTGGGATTAATAAGGTTTACCTAATCTTGACAATGATTATCCTGTACTGGACTGACATATGCAGATGTGTTGTGCAAGTATACTGGTGAGACTGGAAATGTGACAGGCTGCCTCTCTACTGGACAGAACAGATCATGACATGGCATAATATTCCAAAACCCACTTATTCAAATTCAGAATCACAGGGATTGAGTCTATTAAGCTTAAGGTTTTAAACTGCTTCCATCCAACCCTTATCTAAACAAGGAGGTTCTGCTCAAGCTTTATAACACCCTGGTGAGGCCTCATCTGGAGTCCTGTGTGCAGTTCTGGTCTCCAGTCTACAAAAAGGACAAAGCAGCATTGGAAAAGGTCCAGAGAAGAGCAGCAGGGCTGATTCCAGGTCTACAGGGGATGAATTATGAGGAAAGATTAGAAGAGCTAAGCCTTTACAGTTTAAGCAAAAGAAGATTAAGAGGAGACATGATTGAAGTGTTTGAAAGTATGAAGGGAATAGTCCAAATGAGTCCAAATGGGTGGACAAACAAAAACCCACAAATTCTGACAAACTGAAAGCATTGGTTATGCAAGAATGGGCTGCCATCAGTCAGGATTTGGCCCAGAAGTTGATTGACTGCATGCCAAGCCGAATTGCAGAGATCTTGGGAAAGAAAGAAGGGCCAACACTGCAAATATTGACTCTTTGCATAAACCTAATGTCATTGTCAATAAAAAGCCTTTGAAACTTATGAAATGCTTGTAATTCTACTTCAATGTACCATAGTAACATCTGACAAAATGATCTAAAAACACTCAAGCAGCAATCTTTGTGAAAACCAATATTTGTGTCATTCTCAAAACTTTTGGCCACAACTGCCAACAGATTGGGTTTGAGTAAACCAGGAGAAAAGCCAAAAAAGCAACATTACTAGGAGACGACTGTCAAGGCCAAAATGAGAGATAACAATTGTGGCCAAAAAACAAAAGCAAAGAAGTTGTTACCAAAATTCATTTCACAAAAAGTGTTTGAAAGAGCAATTTGATAAGGGTCTTGAATCTGCAACTCGGAAGAGGAAGTGATATCCCAGAGGACCCTTTAACCCATCGCGTCATGTCATGACCTCAGAGGACATGCTACTAAGGACAAGAGCTCCAAAATGACCGTGAGTGTGAAAACCAAAATGGTGGAATCGGGCTCTATTAAGGCTCCTTGACCGTGCCAAGTGGAGACGTGCGTACCAGACAGCGGACCCTGTGCCATTGCGGGATAGCCGCTAGGACAAAAAAGAAGAAGATAAGAATCAGGCTCTGTGACTCAAAAAATAAAAGAAAACAAAAAGAGAGTATGATTACCAGAAACCATACAAAAAAATTGAGATAAAGGAACCAATCCTAACAGTTAGAAACAGTTGGAATCGGAGATGATGGGCTTCTGCTAAAAGGATATTATGAAGGATGTAAAGTCGCCCTACCAGCCAAAAGGGACAAATGGACAGAATCAAGTGAGAGGCTTTAACGGACCCTGTTGGTGCCACATCCTCATTTACAAATCACTTCCATAATTGCCATACATTCATCGTCATCATCTCCTCCCTTCAAGTAGCCAATATGACACAAATTTTAAACAGTGACCATGTGCCCCAAAAGACAAAAGACTGCTGCTCCCTTGGCCATTGTGACTGGATCACCAGTTTACACACAAAGAGCATAACATCCCATGGAGAAGAGCCAGCCTTACCAATTGTTACAATTGTTAGGGCCCCATTTTTTTCAGAGGGACTTAAGGTTATATTCTTTTAATACTTCCTCTCAGGTAACTCCACCAGTATCTCAAGCTTGCTTTCCTTTAGTCATTTTAATATTTGAAAGAGATTGTGTGGCACAGTGGTTTTAGGCTTTGGACTTCAAACCCTGAGGTTGTGGGTTCAAAACCCTCTACTCTACACTGTGGACCACGTGCATGTCACTTCGTCTGCCTGTGCTCCAGTTGGAAAGACCAAAGGAACTGAACCAATTGCCTGATGAAGGGGCCTTAGCTGCCTTGAAAGTCTGCATTTGTAATCTATTTAGTTAGCCAATAAATGGTGTCATTTCACCCTACCTTCTCCTACTCAAATGTTGTAAGTCACCTTCGAAAATGGCCTTAGCCAAATAATAAAGAAAAATAACTAAACAGCAATTTACATTAAGTAAAAGGGGAAAAGTGATTGACAACATTAGGATAAACTACTGCAATGTGTTTTTACTGGCTATTTAAATTGTTCTTTATGCAGCTTTCAGTTAATTCAAAAAGCCGCTACAAGGATTATAAAATGAAGCAGAAAATATAAACACATAACTCCAGTTCTCAAGTCCTTACACTTGCTCCCAGTTCAGTTTAGGGCTGATTTCAAAATCTTCCTTTTAATATAAAAAAGCCTTAAATGGCCAAGGCCTTGCTTACTTATCTGAGGTAATCATTACTTACAAACTGAAGAGCACATTGAGATCTCAAGATGCCAGTCTACTTCAGATTCCAAGGATTCATAAAATAACATTGGGAGGTCGAGCTTTTAGTTACAGGGCCCTGAAGCTGTGGAATGATCAGCCCGCTCATATAAGAAATGCCCCTTCAGTTTTAGCTTTTAAATCAGGCTGTACACTCACAACTTAGTGTGGCATACCCTGACTAGAGCTGCAGATTAGCTGTGCATACTGCATCTCTGTTTGTTAGTCATTTGTTCAAAATTATAAATAATTCAATATCTTTAAACCGTTTCTAACCCTTCTCTGTTCTGTTTCTCTTCTAAGTATCTGGATGTGCCACTTAGTGCCACTGCTCTACTGCCAGGGTGCTCTCCTGGGTATGGAAAAGTCAACTTGAATAAAGGAGCATTGGAAAGATTCTCTCATTAGATTGGATGGCCGCCACAGACTTCACCATAGAAAACCCAGCAGGGGGTAGGCAGCCAGGTAGCCGGGGTCTCCAAGTCTGTGACTTTGTTTTTGACTTTCTCTTTAACAATTTTAATCTCCACCAGCCATAGTTCATCAATGAATTAATGGACAGATATTGTGGGTTTCCATTTATATATAAGCAGTTTCTACCTTGTTCTTGGCGTGTTTTAACAAATCTGTATTTTTATGTGTACCATTTCTCTATGTACTGTACTGTAGTAATTAGTATAATCTGTACTTGTACTTTAACTGAGAATTGTTCACAGCTCTCTCTATCTTCACTCAGAGAAGAACACTATACAAAATATAAGTTGAATCAGCAGACCCCCGTCACCCTGTAGTTAGGGTATAACGGGTTGGATAATGGATGGATGGATGTATTGTAACAGCTTTGAATGTGTGTCACCTGACTTCATCTTTAATGCTGTCTGTTTTTACTCTTCATACATGAACAAGAGGACGCTTCAGAGAGGAGATGCATACCCCACATCAGCTGCAGTGAGGGGTCACATAGGCTGCAGGTTTTCATTCCAGATGCTTTCTTTATTAGCGACCAATTACTCTTACGAACTGAACAGCTTCTTTCCTGCTAATTTTAATCTACTGGCCTCAGGCATCTCAAATTCATATCCAGGAGGGCTACATTTTTTAATTAGGTAGAAATTCTTATCGTTAATGAAACACATTATTTAATCCAATGGTGTCTTAGTGCTCTTACTCTTCCTTGATTTGCTTTTTCATAAGTGCACCATCTAAATGCTTTGTGGCCAGGAGCAGATCAATATTTCTCAGATGTTCACCATTTCTTTTCAAATACTTTATTGAAACATGTATTGTATGATTGATACACTAGTGCAAATGGGATCAAATCAGCTGCTCACTTTGCATCTTATTATTGTTTGGTTACTTGTTTAGGAAAAAGAAAACAGTTAAGAATTCTCAATTTTGTATTAAAATTCAGTTAAAATGAGTATTTCATATAAGAGAAGTAATTAGTAAATCATTTAAAAAGTGGGCCAGGACTAAATTCTGCAGCCACTGCAGACCTCCAAGATGTGGATATGGCACCCGTGCCTTATGCACCACTACTAAACCCACTAGAATAGCACCATCACTCAGAGGACAAAATGTCACCTCATCTTATTCACAAACCCGCTCAGTGCAATTCAGGACTGCAGGGGCCTGCAGCCTACCCCAGCATCACCGAATTCAAGGCAGGAAACAGCCTGAACAGGGCACCACTGAGCTGCTGGGCCCACTCCCAGGCATACACAAACTGACAATTTGGAATTGCCAGTCAACCTGACCTGCATGCCTTTGGAGATGTGAGAGAAAACTAGAAAGGTTGGAGAAAAAACTCCAGATCAACGTCCAGGTGGAGGATTTGAAGCCAGGGCACTGCATCTGTGAGGTGACAGTGCTACCCATGGTGCCACCACCTAAGGAACAAAACTGCAAGTGAAACTGCAGTATAACACAGAAATGTGGTAAACACAAATTCTAAGGTTTTTGATTTCTCAAGTTGATTTGTATCATTATAATTGTCAAGGAGAATCAATCAGTCACTGACCTGTTTGGAAACAAAATATTTCATGAACGGCTGAAAAGATTTTCATTCAGTCCAATGAACATTCCTTGCAAATTCAGCCATTCTTGACAGATTTTGTTCACAAACTGGTCAATTATTGATTACTGATTGAAAAGGGTGGTGGAAAGACTACTGTGGTGGATGAGATCCAACCATAGATGTTAAAAGCGCTGGATATTATTTGGATGGCGTGGTTAACAAGTCTATTCCATGGCAGAAAGGCAGGTAAAGCACGCTTGGAATGGAAGACTGGTGTGTTGGTCCCCATATTTAAGAAGGTGTGTTCTGACCACAGAAGGATCACACTCCTCAGCCTTCTAGGTAAGGCATATGGAATGGTGCTGGAGGGAAGAATCTGTCCAATGGTTGAGCCACAGGAAGAACAAAGGAGAATCCATCCTGGACATGAAACAGTAGACCACCTATTCTCCCTGGAGTAGTTGCCGAAGTTGTTGAAGGGTGCATGGGAGTAACCCAGTCTACATGTGTATTGTAGATGTGGAAATAGCATATGACCATGTCCCTCGGCATGTGTTATTGGAGATGCTGCAGGAATATGAGGTAGCAGGGCCGCTCTTGGGTGCTGTCTGTTCCCTATAAATGTAGTGAGAGTTGTGTCCGAATACTTTGCATTAAGTCAAATTCGTTCATTATGGGTGTCGGAATCCATCAGGGCTGTGTCTTGTCACGACTCCAGTTTATGGTTTTCATGGACAGGATATTAAGGTTTAGCGGAGGATGAGAGGGTGCCTAGTTGAGGAGGCCAGGATTGGCATCATTGCTTTTCTTTGCCTTATCTGACGGTGACCTTTGGCACGCATTCCAGAAATTTGTTGTAGAGTGTTAAGCGCCTGGGATGTGGATCAGCACCTCCAGGTCCTC
Source organism: Erpetoichthys calabaricus (assembly GCF_900747795.2). NCBI lineage: Eukaryota > Metazoa > Chordata > Cladistia > Polypteriformes > Polypteridae > Erpetoichthys > Erpetoichthys calabaricus. The sequence goes on from NC_041405.2 coordinate 134,523,156, forward strand.
TCTGGGAAGAGTGGATTACTTCCTTCAGGTCTGCCCTCAGTGGTTGAGATCAAGTACCTCAGGATCTTGTTCAGGAGTGAATGGAAAAAAAGAATGCGAGATCAACAAGTGGATTAGTATGGCAGCAGCATTTCCATGGTGGTAAAGCAGGAGTCGAGTGTAAAGATAAAATTCTCGGTTTACCAGTCCATCTGCATCTCTGTCCTAACCTATGGGTCATGAGCTGTAAGTAATGACCAGCAGAGATGAGGGTTCTTCACAAGGCTGCTGGACTGACATTCCATGACAGAGTGAGAAGCTCAACAATTTCATGAGAGCTTCAGAGTAGAGTCACTGATCCCCCAGATTGAAAAGAGACAGTTAAAGTGGTTCTGGCATGTCATATGGATGCCCCCTGGCAACTCCTACTAGATCTGGTCTGGGTACATTCCACAAAATGGAGACCCCATGGCAGACCCTGGACACACTAGAGGGATAATTCTCTCTGTTGGTTTGGGAACACGTGAGAATTCTTCAATCTGTAGCTGGGGACAGGGAAGTCTGGGTTGACCTGACGAGTTGAAATGATTGAACAGGTCGATTATTGATTTCTGATTGATTCGTATCTCAAGAATGGATGACAACATTTTCATGAAATTTACAGGCAGTGGGATGATGAAATATTTATCAGTGTTTCCTTGGTGGATGATTTTAATTTATATTTGTTTGCACCAATTAAAAAAAACACTCATATAGTGCGACCAAGCTTCATGTTGGTTATTTTTTCTGCAATTGCTTTATGGTGGTCAAGGGTTGTACCAACTCCGCACAGGGCACCACTGGGTCACATGAGTTCAATCAATTTGTTTAAATCCAGTCCTGTCATTAGGCCCGGGTTTACATTTGAGTTGCAGCGGCTGATCCAGTGCGGTCGGTCCCCCTTACTGTGGGCGTCAATGGAAAAAGAATAGTAAAGTTCTGGAAATGATCAATGGCGTTCCCGTCAGGGCCTCGGACGGTCAAAGTCAAAGACGCAGACCGGAGCAGCGACACCCAAGGGTCCACCCACGGCTCGCGGTTCCCGCGCCCCGGTTGCTCGGATACCAGCTCTCCTCCCCCCGAGAATCACGCACGAGTGGCAGGCGTTTCCTCCTCCGCCTCTCCAGCTCAGAGAGTTCGCGTCCCTAGAGACGCCCTCAGAGAAAAAAGGGCTGCGTGAGGCACGGACGTCTGGATCGGGGTCTTCCCAAAACTTACGGGTCTGAGAGGTGGGGGCATGGCAAGATCACGTGAGAAGATATCAAATAACAAACAGCGATCTAGCAGCATCAGTCGCCATGAACCAGTAACACTTGATTATGAGCCCCTTGTATCTGTTACAGTGCGGAATCCTAACGTGTTTGAACTTTTCTTATAGATCAGTAACACTTTATTACTGCGCTCTATCAGCAATAACACGCATCACTTCTGCTACCAATATGTTTTAAGGAGGCAAAGTGCGCAGAACTAACAAAACCCTGCGCACTAAGCTGTGTCAAGCATTGTGTGATAGGCGCTATATTAATTAAAAACGAAGCCACGTAATACATAAATATCCATCACTAAAATGCTTAAGAATGGGGGTACTCAGTGAGGAAGCAGCTATTGCAATTAATGTAGTTGCCACAGAAACAGTCTGCATGGCGCCATATAAAAAGAATATTTGGTAGCAGTCATTGCGCTCCCACAAATACTTCGCGGACGCCGGAAGCTCCCATTTGCGGGAGGTCGAACATGGTCTGCTGTTCGCCACCCCGGTGCTCCTCATCTCTGACAAAGTGACGCCACGGCACACACGTCGGTCCTCAGACTGACCCCTTCACCTAAATGTTTTCAAAATTCCATCGTCAATAATTGTCGTAAAGCACAAACCCAACCCGGTGCGGGCACAAGTCCATCTCTGCACACTGTCACAAAAACACTCCCACCCAGGCCACTTTAGTGTCGCCAATCAGTACGGCTGTGGCAGGACGGCGGACGCTTTATTCACCGACTTTTGATTTCAGTGTGCAGTTAGAGGTCGGCACGTTTATCTCACCTCTATCTCTCTCTTCGTCTTCCTCTCGACCGAAGTTCACTCGACTTTCTTTTTGTACTCCTCCTCCTCCTCCTCCTCCTCTACGATCTTCACGTTTCAAACTTTTCTCACTCCAGCGCCGAGGATTATCATCTCTGTGGACACGTTGTTTTTTTCTCAGTAGATCCTCCAGGCGCGCTGTTAAATTATTGAAGAGCCTTGTTGTGTTTTAACGCGTAGATCGATTACAAGCGCGGAAACCCGACTCCACACTGGACGAGAGAACTTTCAAAATTTGAGGAGGGATTTCAACTTGGCACTTCGACAGCAACCAATAGGGTTAGTCGCCTCCTCTTCCTAGGGCCCGGCTGGTGACTGCAAAGTTTAACGACCTGCTCCCCCACTCCTCCCAATCCAGCTTCCAGTAATTGTGAGCGCAGACAACTGGAAAAGGAAACTCGGTTAAATGTTAGGGGAAAAAAAACAAGGAAAAAGTTCTGAAAAGTTTGTACTGCAAATACTGAGTGAAAACGAGTGGACATACACACTGGTATAAATCTGAAATCAGCACTAGCCCATTCTCCAGCCTCACACCTGTCCGCTCCTATTACTCAGCCACGAGTCCAAATGCCGACATCACCTTTTACACTATGATTATGTGGTTAGCTGTTAAGTGTGCGATGTGAAAGAAACGGATTGCTGTGTGTTTTCATTCAAATACCTAAATGAAAAAAATCGATCTTGTAGAAGTTAAAGCTATGATGTAGACTATAGGGTTACTGTACTGCACATCTTGCACATAATGCTGTTGGAACATCATCGAAAATCAAGAAAAATGAACGAGTGTGCGATTATATAAAGCTATGTGATCTACAGTACTTTATGGTGCCTTTCACATCTATCTATCTATCTATCTATCTATCTATCTATCTATCTATCTATCTATCTATCTATCTATCCTTATTTCATATTTTAAGTGTTTCCCATTTGCCTTTTTGTTTCAGTGCTTGAGACTTGTCTGTTTGCTCTTCTAACCCCATTGATCAACAGTGTGGGGTCCACTTTGTTAAGCATTTTGCAGCTCTTTATGGTTTCCATTCTGTAACAGCAGCTCTGTCATCTGTGCTTCCTCTCCTCAGTAAATCAGTAAATCAATTGATCTCATAAATGAGCCACTTCAACCACTTTATGTATGGCAAGTCATTTTTAACATTTAATGTAGCACTGTGTTTAATAGTTTAGGTATCTGTTACATTTTGACTATAGTGGAAATTGGAAATGCAGGTAATATTAATGTATTTATGTCTAAAATGCTATTTTAAATATCTAAAGAGTAATTTTAAATTGTCAAGATACATTTCAAAATCTCTCTAAATCTGACTTTAACTAGTCAAATTTTAACTATCAGATATACCACAGCCAGATCCGGCCTGTGTGGAGTCTGCATGTTCTCTCTGTGTCTGTGTGTTTTGTTTTCCTCCCACATGTAACTGTAGTGAACTGCCAATTCTAAACTGGCTCTGTGTCAGTGTGTGTATGTGAGTGAGCTCTGGGTTGGACTGGTGTCTTGTCCAAATCTGGTTCCTGCCTTGCACCTAGTGCTATTGGGATAGAGACTGAAGTGGGCTAAGCCTGTCTGAGCCTGGTATAATATGGTATGTATATTTGAAAGTCTCATAGACCCCAATGAGAAATATCCCCCCAGTTTTTTATATCTCTAATTACAGTATATAATAGATATGGTTTGTGAGCTTCAAAAGGGCGACCTCAATTGGGCGCGGCGAATAAAGGCAAAAGCAACAAAATTATTACTGAAAATTTATTAAATAAAGGCAATGATTGAACGTATAAAAAAGGCGAAAGCAAGAATATTAAAACATTCGCCCAATTGAGGTCGCCCTTTTGAAGCTCGCCTTTTTGTGCGCGCCCTTATTGAAGGATACCAATAGATATCTGTGATTCAAATTTAGATTAACATTACATTACAAAACACTCTCAAATGCACACAATACAATTCAGGGTCCCAGGGGCTGGAGTGTGTCCCATTAGCATCAAGTATTAGAGAGGAATTAACCCTGGATTTGGGTGCCAGTCCATCACAGGACTCACTTGCTCTCTCACACACACACACACACACCCAGGGGGTCAATTTAAAGTCACCTATTAATTTAGCACACACATCTTCTAGCTTTAGTATCCAGAGAAAAATCTCACATATGCATAGGAAGAAGGTACAGATTTGAACCCAAGTCAGTTGATCTGTGAAGTAGTAGTAGTGCTAGCCTCTATGCTGCATCTGAATTCCGCAGAGTTAAAGTTGTATTTTAGACATCTGGCATGTAATTTCATCCTTCAGAATGAAATTATGGTCTGTCAAAAGAAGGCATTAAAGGTTAAAATGGCTTGTTGTTGACTATTTGCAGTGGCAGCTTCAGCCATCCACTGTCATCCACAAATTCATTTTATGAAGATTTTTTTTTTTCCTGTAATACTAGGACTACTGGATTTCATAACCGGCCAGGCACCAAAGGCAGTAAGACAGGAAACACAAAATAACTTTTAAATTATGGGCTGCAGGATGTTAACATTGTGATAAAACACAAATAAAAGGAATGTCAGCCAAGTATAATAGGAGCGGGGTTGTGGAGGGGAGCCCATTCTTGACAGACACAAGTCCTTTGCACTGCACATTTTACAATTTTGTGGTTTTGGGATTGCGACAGTAAAACAAACACACAGTAAACAGAAATGAGATACGGTGCTAAAATGGGGGTTTCCAAAAAGTAACAAGATGATTAGATGGGAAAAGAGTTGGATTTAAAATCAGGAGATTATCAGTTCAAAGAGCACATGAATATTTGAGATGGGTGCATTCAGGTGAGCAGACAATCGGCACCATTATGGGCTTTTAGTGTTACATAACATCATGGGGGCGTGCTAATAGCAAGGCAGACCAATGGCTTTGCTGACACTCCAGATCCTGTTGCACTGTGGTGACATAAAGCTGTCACAGGAGACTCTGTTCAGAAACGCTGCAGGTACGCTTCAGAAACTCCAGTGCTAGGATGACATTTCATAGAGATAAGAAAAGCAAGACGAGGCAGTGGCATATGACTGGAACAAATGAATAATTTCAGCCAAATCAGTCCAAGCTTTACTGAATTCATTTAATCCATCTTGGCATCACAAAAACCAGAGCTTATCCTGGCAGCATGTGGCAGAATTAACCCTGGATGAGGGCGTACATTTAATTCAATTCAACTCATTTATTTTATATAATGTGCTTCACATATATTACAACCACTTCAAATGCACAACCCACATTTATTTGCTTTGAGTGAAATGGGGGAACCTCAGGATGGAAATGAAAGGTGGAGAGTCTGAGAGGAGTTTGGTAAACCACCTTCTTCTTCTTCTTCTTCTTCTTCTTCTTCTTCTTCTTCTTCTTCTTCTTCTTCTTCTTGCTGGGAATGAACTGTGCATGAAATACATCCCTCTAAGGGCATATTTTTAAAACAAGGATGTTGTTGCTATCTATCTATCTATCTATCTATCTATCTATCTATCTATCTATCTATCTATCTATCTATCTATCTATCTATCTATCTATCTATCTATCTATCTATCTATCTATCTATCTATCTATCTATCTATCACGGATGCAGGCACAAGAATGTAGCTCTGTAAGTTGGGTCATTTCCATGTCCCAGTATCTCCTGGAAGGCATTAAATGGTAAATCAGACAAAGTATAAGAATAACTGCCTTTTGTTAAGCCCATGTAGAGAAAAGCCAAGCAAAATGACACCTTTTATTGGCTAACTAAAAAGATTACAATCAGGCAAGATGGAAATGGTTAAGGACTGTTGGAGAAATTAACCAAGAGTACAAAAAGCAAATGACCCACATTTCATTAACTTTCTGGAAATATGGTTCACCCATTTACCTCTTAATACTGACTTAATTAATATTTTCCTCACCTTTTTTTTCCTGCTATTACTTCCACTTTACTTGGTCACCTTCCACCAACAAGGGGAATTTTGTGCCTCTGCCTGCTTGTCTAAACCTATTGATGTATGGAAAGTAGTGGCCTTTTAATGACTTCCACTCAGCAACAACAATAACATTTATTTCTATAGCACATTTTCATGCATACATGTAACTCCAAGTGCTAAACAAGTACTAAAACAAAATTTAATATTATAAATATGGTAAAATGGAAGAATCCATAGTTTGTAAGTCTGATGATTAAACTTGTAAACATCAATGTCCAACTTGAAGACATATACTATGGTCAGATGCCTGGAGAGGAGAGCAAAGTAAAACTGAAGATTGCAAGAATGCTAGAGAAAATAAACTTTAAGGGCTTCCACAACCAAAGGCCCACCAGCCCCAAATGGATATTCTACAATACATAAATGTGATATCATAATTCAATGTTATCTGCAAATGATGAAAGTCTTAGAAGATGATGTGCTGCAGGTTTATATCATAGCACTAGTATCCTTCAACATTTCCAGCACAATAGTTGCAAAGTGGCACTGGTGCAGAACACCACCACGGGATACCAGAAACAGAAAACAAAGACAAAGGAAGTTATTAGTAACTGGAAAAAAAAATATGTACAGTATATATATATTTATATATATTATGATTGCATGTTTTAATGTTACATGCAAATAATTACAATTAATTCCATTCCATTATGAGATTATTTTTTAATTGATTCTCAGGTCTGGTACATATATATATATATATATTGTATATCCTGTTCAAAAAAATTAAAGAACACTTTTTAATGAGAGTATAGCGTCAAGTCAATGAAACTTCTGGGCTATTGATCTGGTGAGTTAAGTAGCAGAGGGGATTGTTAATCAGTTTCAGCTGCTTTGGTGCACTAGAGGGGCAACAATGAGATGACCCCCAAAACAGTAATGGTTTAACAGGTGGAGGGAGGCCACTGACATTTTTCCCTTGTCATCTGTTTTTTCACTAGTTTTGAATTTGGCTATGGTCAGTGTCACTACTGGTAACATGAGGAGATACCTGGACACTACAGAGGTCCAACGTCTCCAGGATGACACATCAATACATGCCATTGTCTCCCAGCACAGTCTCAAGGGCATGGGGGAAATTCCAGGAGACAGGCAGTTACTCTAGGAGAGCTGGACAGGGCGTAGAAGGTCCTTAACCCATCAGCAGGACTGCTCCTTTGGGCAAGGAGGAACAGGATGAGCACTGCCAGAGCCCTACAAAATTACCTCCAGCAGGTCACTGGTGTGAATGTCTCTGACCAAACAATCAGAAACAGACTTCGTGAAGGTGGCCTGAGACCGGCACTGTGGAGCTCGATTGGCATTTGCCATAGAATACCAGAATTGGCAGGTCCACCACTGGCACCCTGTGCTTTTCACAGATGAGAGCAGGTTCATCCTGAGCACATGTGACAGACGTCAAAGGGTCTGGAGAAGCCGTGGAGAATGTTATGCTGCCTGTAACATCGTTCAACATGACCGGTTTGGTGGTGGGTCAGTGATGGTCTGGGGACGCATATCCATAGAGGGACTCACAGACCTCTACAGGCTGGACAACGGCACCTTGACTACCATTAGGTATCAGGATGACATCCTTGGACCCATTGTCAGACCCTATGCTGGTGCAGTGGGTCCTGGGTTCCTGGTGCACGACAATGCCCAGCCTCATGTGGCAAGAGTATGCAGTTCCTGGAGGATAAAGGAATTGATACCATTGACTGGCCCCCATGCTCAATTGCCTGACCTCAATCCAATAGAACACCTCTGGGACATTATGTTTCAGTCCATTTAACACCGCCAGGTTGCACCTCAGACTGTTCAGGAGCTCACTGATGCCCTGGTCCAGATCTGGGAGGAGATCCCCCAGGACACCATCTGTCGTCTTATTAGGAGCATGCCCCCCCGACGTTGTCAGGCATGCATACAAGCACGTGGGGGCCATACAAACTACTGAGTACAATTTGGAGTTGCTGCAAGGAAATTTAATCAAAATGGACTAGCCTGCCGCATCATTTTTTCACATTGATTTTCGGGGTGTCTTTGAATTCAGCCCTCTGCATGTTGATATTTTTCATTTCCATCAAACGATGTGGCATCCTTCCATTCCTAACACATTACCCAGTCCATATCAGTAGAGATAGCCAGCAGGATTTTTGTTTCCCATTAAGATCTCATGTGTTTCAAAGTGTTCCTTTAATTTTTTTGAGCAGTTTATATACATTTTTCAAATGGTAGGTAGCTGTTAGTTCAGCATTATGTCCACTTTAACGGAATAAAGAAATGAGTCATTTATAGAAGATACATTAATCATATGCAGTAAGGAGATTATGGGTTTGCATCAAAGGCCCTCAGTCCATTATTATTATTATTATTATTATTATTATTATTATTATTATTATTATTATTATTACTATTATTATTATTATTATTATATATTCATATATTCAGAATTAGTTGTGCAAATACTGCACTTGAGTTTTTCAACACTATTTCAGCTCAGTCTTATAAGACTAAGGTTGTTGGTTTAATCTCAGAAATCACACATACTGTATTATATGTAATTCTTTTGCTGTTATTGACTTAAATTTGCTAAGACATTAAGTGGTGGAGATGACATGTTGTGATCCAGTGCTCTCAAATCTGGTTGTCGACTGCACTTTAATGCCATTATTGATGACACTGAAGATGCCGTTGCATTCAATAACATAGCATGAGGTATTCAGACCAATTCAGGGTTGCTGAGTGTCGCAGTCTTTCCTGATTTAAGACATACATCAGCCCTGGATGGGGTGCCAGTCTGTTGCAGGATCCACTCACATTGGGCAAATATGTAATCACCAGTTCACCTACCCTGCATGTCTTTGAGATGAAAGCCAGAGGAAACTAAGCACAGACTCAGCAAGAGCATGCAGACATAACACAGAAGGTGACCAAGAACAGGATTAGAGCCAAGGAAGCGGGTCCATGAGGTACCACTGCACCACCCCATTACTTTCAATGTTAAGTGGAGTTGTGTCACATAGTTTGTATTTCTTATTATTGAGGTCAGCTATTGTTCTCAATAAAGCTGGGAGGTTGTAAATATTTTCACCTTTTAATCTGGAATTGTAATCAGAGCTTGTCATACAGAGAGATTTCTTTTACATTTTAATACTCTGAGTCCGTGCAGGCTGGTAAGCCTACATGTGTATTAATCTCCATTTACGCTCAGGATTGTAATTTTGTAATTGAACCAAGATGAATTCCCTTTTACTTTGTTTTGAAAGGAGCAGCGTTATGAGTTCACTTACTTCACATACAAGCTATTTGTTTGCTGATTTTTTTATTGCTATTAGACTTGGTTCAACCCAGAACTTGAGAAGTAGATTAGAAAATGTATCACTGGAAGGATGTCACCACTCTGGAAGCTAATCAAATCTAAACTATGATTGTGAAGGCTCTGTCACAATTTGGAGAAACCCCACTGAATCAATTAGAATTAGACAGCTTTTGACTAGATTGTCCTTTTCAGTATCTAATTTACCCAATACAATTATTATAATTAATAGCTATTTTGTATGTCAACCTCAGTGAATAATGTGGTGTGAAGATTAGGAGGTCTCTAAATTTATAAAATAATTACAGTGCATTGGAAAAGTTTTCAGACTCCTTCACTTTTTACACATTTTCTTACTGTATATTGCAGCCTGATGCTAAAATCATTTGAATTAATTTTTTCCTTTATCAAATAACACTCAATATCATGGAATGGAATTTTAGTAATTAGTGCAAATTTATTACAGATAAAAACCTGAAATGTCCCACAGATACAACCATTCACACCCTTCGCAGTGACACCTGAAATTTTGCTCAGGTGTATCCCATTTTATTGCTCATCACTGAAATGTTTCTACCCCCTTTTTTGGCGGTCACCTGTGGTCAATTCATTTCATTGGACATGATTAGGAAAGGCCCACACCCGTCTAAAGAACGTTCCACAGCTGACCATGTGTATCAGAGCAAGCCTTGAAGTTAAAGGAACTGCCTGCAGAACAAAGAGGCAGGCATGGAGGAGAAGACTACAAAAAAAAAGTTCTGCAGTATTGAAGGTTCCCAAGAAAACAGTGGCCTCCAAAATTCTTAAATGGAAAAATTTTGGAACAACCACAACTCTTTCTAGAGTTGGCTCTCTGGCAAAATTGAGCAAGAGCCTATGTAAGAGAAGTGACCAAGAACCTGAAGGCTGAGCTCCTGAGATCCCATGTGGAGGTGGGAGAAACTTCCAGAAAGACAACCATCCCTTAAGCTGTCCACTAATCTTGGCTTTATGTCAGAGTGGCCATATGACACATGAAAGCCTACCTGGAATTTGTTAAAAATGCACCTAAATGACTCTTATGAGAAACAAAATTCCCAGGTTGAACTGTTTGGCCTCAATTCTAATCATCTTGTCAGAGGAAAATAGGCACTGCTCATCACCTGCACAATACCAGTCCAAAGGTGAAACATGGTGGTGGCACCATCATGCTGTGCTATTGTATTTCAGCAGCAGGGGCAGGGAGAATGGAAGGATTTTAGGGAAAGCTATACGGAACAAAGTACAGAGACATCATCAACAACAACAATATTTATTTCTATAGCACATTTTCATACAAATGATGTAGCTCAAAGTGTTTTACAGGATGAAGAAAGAAGGAAAAAAGACAAAATATAAAAATAAAATTAGGCAATACTAATTAACTTAGAATAAAAATAAGGTCAGTTGTCCAGGGAGGACAGAAAAAAAAAAAAAAAAAAACTCCATAGGGCTGGAGAAAAAAAACAAAATCTGCAGGGATTCCAAGGCCACGAGACCACCCAGCCTTCTCTAGGCATTCTACCCAACATAAATGACCTCAATCAGTCCTCATGGTTTTCAAGATTCACATGGAAGATTTTGATGATGATGGTCACGTGGACCTCTGGCCTTCAATCCATCAATGTAGGGACAGCAAAGTGCTTTGATCAGGTGGTGGGGGCACAGATCACCACAGCAGAGAAAGTAGGGGTTAATACGGATTTCGGCGCCACAAAAAAAACAAGATAATTAAATGCAGGATTAAACTAAAATGAAGCTATGAGAAAGCCATGCTAAAATAATGAGTTTTTAGCAGTTTTTTTAAAGTGCTCCACTCTATTAGCCTGGCAAATTTCTGTTGGTAAGCTATTCCAGATTTTAGGTGCATAACGGCAGAAGGCTGCCTCACCACTTCATTTAAGTTTGGCTCTTGGAGTTATAAGCAGACATTCATTTGAAGATCCAAGGTTACGATTTGGAATGTAAGGTGAAAGGCATTCTAAGATACAGGACGGAGTGAGATTATTTAATGCTTTGTAAATCATAAGCAGAACCCTTAAAGAAAACCTGCTTCAGACCACTCTTGACCTTAGACTGGGCCAAAGGTTCACTTTCCAATAGGACAATGACCATAAGGGCAAAGCAAAGACACCCCTGGAGTGGATTAGGGACAACTCTGCGAATGTCCTTAAGCTGCTCAGACTAGGCCTGAATTTGAACTCAATCAAACATCTCTGGAGAGACCCGAAAATAGCTGTCCACCAACTGTCTCCTTCCAACCTGACAGAGCTTGAGAGGGTCAGTAGAGAAGAATGGCAGAAAACGCATAAAATCCAGGTGTGCAAAGAATTTTCTTTTTTTAAATAAATCTGCAAAACCTCCTTAAATCTTGTTTTTGCTTTGTCATGCTGTTTTATTGAGTTGCTTGATGAGGGAAAAAATAAAAGATTGTAGCACAAAGCCACAAATAACAAAAAGCATAAAGAGTGAAAGAGTCTGAATGCTTTCTGAAGGCACTACATGTGTGTGGTGCAGTGAGTAATCCTCACAGATTCAGAAGCCTGTGTTCAAACACCTGTATCTGTTTGGGTTACCTTCATATTAATTGGCTTTTCCTTCCCACATCCCCAAAGATGTGTTCCAAATCATCCGTGTATGTGTGAGTGGGCCTTGAGATGGATGGGTGCCCTGATCAGGACTCTCTCCTGCCTTGTGCACACTGCTACTGATATCCCATAGGACAATTTTACAGCCCAAAGGTTGATCTTTGATGGCTGATGAGACTTAAAAGAGATTCTTATTTAGGTTTCAGTAAAGAATCAACTTTGCCATAAATGGTTCTCCTAAAATTCCTTAGGATGAACAAACAAAAAGAAGACATGAGATACAACTGAAGTGAAAGGAGTCAAATATGGAGAATTCTGTCTGAAAAGCATGTGAAATTTTGTGAGATCTTCTTTTAATCTCTTTCAAGGCTTCATATTTGTTACTAATTAAAGAAATGATGCCTTTCTCCAAGGTGTCTTACAATGTTTGAGAAACAATCAGTTATATTTCTTTTGTTTTTCCAATTGGACCACCTTGTAACGAGTTTTTTCCGCTACACTTCACTAAGTTTACACTGAAAGTTATACTGATGATTGCAGGTCAACTTCAAACTGCCTTCAACCCCTTCCCAGAGAGCCGAAAGATAATCTATAATAATAAAAGCGATATTAACTAAACCACACAGAGAAAAAAATGCAACAACAAAAAAAAGTATAATTAATACATTTTTACAACACCCCCACTTCCAATATATACAATGAACACAAAGCATAAACTTATTTATCCAAGAATTTTCCCCTCCGTCCTTTCGATTTAGTCTTTTTTCCGTTTTCCTATTTCCCCATAGTTCCTTAGACATGCTAATCCCAGAATAAAAGATTTACAGCTCACACTGCTTTCAATCCCTGTCACGGTAACCTCAGCGTATCCGGAATCTTCAAGGTGGCCACCCCAGACTGCGATGGAATTGTGGTACTCCCCGAAAACAATCTTTCTTCTGGATTCAGATGGGTCATGTCCTATCCTCTTTCACCATAAAAACTTGGGCTGTCTTTTCTTCCTTCTCTTCTTGCCTTTATTGCGCCCCCATTTAAATGTGCGTCCGTTTCCATGGCACTCCCGGAAATCGCAATGACAGCCCTGTGCCTCCCAAAAAGTCCTCTCTATCCAACCCGCCTATCTTATCTTTTGTATTTTCAAATGACAACGGGATTTTACATAGAGAGAAGAAAAAAAAACATATACTTTTTTATGTGGCAATGCTACAACCTGGCAGATGACGTGACTTTCTTGTATCACTAGTGGAATTTGAACCCACACCTCAGGATTTGAAGTTCAGAATCTTAACCAATATGTCACACTGCCGGCCTTTTCTTCTAGATTGAGTGAGATCTAACTGGAGCACACCAGTATAAATTTGAGCAACTAATAGTATTATTCAGAAGCAAGGGCTACAGTTCTGTAATCGTAGTGTTTTATTAGCACAAATAACTGTCCATACATTTCACCACATATTACTCAGCACACAATGCAAGTACTTTCAAATTGTAAAAAAAATATCAAGACACAACCTGGAAAATCTAAGGCCATTGTAAGACTTTGCTGAGGTCTCTGCTGAAACTCAAGAGGAGACCCTTGTGAGAATACCGGGGTATTTTGTCTCAGGAGAAAAATCTAAAAAGCAGGAGATACAAAGCAATGTCTCCATTTTATTTCTTTATGATCTCATTGTTGCCCAGGACAAACCAAATAGATATTTAGGAGATCTTTCTTTTGATTTTTCATTCCAATGGGGTCGGCTCTGCTACCCAAAGGTCTTCAATTGGATTCAGTGAGTCTGAATATGTTACATTTAATTCATTTGTAAAGTCTAACATCAGGACCTCAAAGCATGTCCTATCACCTTAACAGTTTGGATGTGTAAGTTAAGTTGACAGGTGACCTTAATGTGGCACTCTCTGTGTGACTGTGTCCTGTGCTGGACTCGTGTACTGTCCAGGCTTGGATCCTGCCTTGCACAATATTATGACTCCATTTTACTTAATTCTTATTGTCCTTAAGCAATACATTATTCATTTTAGGATCAAATAATGAAATTAAATACAGAATCTTAACAAAACTAAACAGAAGACACTTACAAATGTTTAAACAGTAAAATACAAAGACTATTCAAAATGATAATAAAAACAGACCTGAGAACAGGAAAAAAGGAAAAAAACAGCTGTTTTCCTTTTACTAACAGCATGATAGATGTTCCAATAGCGGATGCAGTTTCATTGTTTTCATCTTCCGCAAGAAGAACAAAAAGGAATTCCTGTTCTGGATTTTTAAAGCACATTTTCTAGTTTGGGAGTTTAGAGTAGAGTGCCTGTGAAAGTGGGTTTGGAATTGCACCTTCAAAACCACATAAAGAGGCCCTTTTCCTCAAAAGGGGTTTCAGGCAGTGGTCTTTTCCTCTATTTTTCAACCAGGGAGCCTGTCCAGACAGGGTCAGAAACAGTGCAATAGCCTATAATTTGTGCAAATCTGGCATTCTAACAGCATAAAATAGCAGTTTACAGGTTGTAAGGACGAATTGCCATCCCAGCCGGGACGGACCCTGCTTTCTTGCTAGAGGAAGGTCAGCGAGGGTGCTGTGTCCATGCCAGGGCATTGCTACAGTGGTGGCTCTGAGGCTAGGGATCTGCACTGGCAATCAGAAGGTTGCCGGTTCGAATCCCGTAAATGCCAATAGGGACTCTGCTCTGTTGGGCCCTTAAGCAAGGCCCTTAACCTGCAATTGCTGACGGCTTTGAGTAGTGAGAAAAGCACTATATAAATGCAAAGAATTATTTTATTATGATTATTATTATTACAGCAAATCACACTGGGGCTACAGTCCCAGGAGGCATGGTGGAACCCAGTGGTTGGGCTTGTTAGGCTGGAAGGACAGAGCAGTGAATGACTGCCTACAAATAGCAGAGCGTCCCCCGGTACACTAGGCAGCAGCATCCCGTCTGGTGAACCCCAGTCTGGATATCCGCAAAGCAGTATGGGAGTTGCAGTCCAATGGGATTCCTGGTGGAGGCTGCCAGGGGGAATCATTAGATATTGACTGCATCATGACTGGTGTGGTGCCACCTCACCCAGAGGGCCTTCATCAGATTGAGCACTGGTAGCACTCCCAGGTCTGGAGTTAAAAGAGAGCCCTCCACTTGACCCAGGGAGTTTGAGTCGGTAAAGGTGAAGGACCACATTCACCTGGGTGGACTGGAGGAGGTCAGAGGGAATAAATGAAGGACTAAAGTAAGTGCTGAGCTGCACTGTCGGGTGATGGAACTCTTTACGGCAGTCCAGGGAAGAAATTTGTAAAAGATACACTTTGGTTATTAAATTTAAGAACTGTATTTGAACCTTTGCGGTGGGCTGGCACCCTGCCCGGGGTTTGTTTCCTGCCTTGCGCCCTGTGTTGGCTGGGATTGGCTCCAGCAGACCCCTGTGACCCTGTAGTTAGGATATAGCGGGTTGGATAATGGATGGATGGATGGATATTTGAACCTGAGACTGTGTCTGTGGTAGTTGTGTCTGGGATCTAGGACTTGGTATGCCCTCTACAGGCCACAAGCTTTACATTCTTTGTGAATAGACTTTTTAGGTACAGTCAAACTGTTTGCCAGCTAATCACTTCCTGGGATAGCCCTTGTTAATGTCCAGTGGCACTGATGAAGGTTAAGATGGTGAGCGGTGAGAGCTTCAGACAAACAAAATGGCAAAAACAAATCTGTGTTGTTACCTTTTTGCTCAACCCATCTATTTCAATTGTTCAATATTTTTCAATATTCGAGTTTTCAATATTTTTTGAATCACCACAGTAGCTAACACAACTAGAGCTTTTCTCCACCTTTTTTTTGCACAAGGTTTCAGGAAGCTGAGGCAAACCAAAACAGAACAGAAATAAAGAGTCCATCAGATAAGCTTTCCTGTTAAAGAAAATGAATTTTTGTATTTCAGTACATTCTTGCTTTTTATGGCACCAGACTGTAGTCACAAATCACAGTTTGGATGGAAGTGCAAGTAAGAATTTCGCTATACTTGTATACTTGTAATAATAAACCTTCTACTACCTACAGTAGGATTGATAAAGTATCTATCTATCTATCTATCTATCTATCTATCTATCTATCTATCTATCTATCTATCTATCTATCTATCTATCTATCTATCTATCTATCTATCTATCTATCTATCTATCTATCTATCTATCTATCTATCTATCTATCTATCTATCTATCTATTTGGCAGACCTAATGTAGAAATACTGGGACTCAACATAACACTAAATGGGACCCCTTCCACCAGTTCCTAGCTATGAGTTTCTCTGCTCAAACACCAAAGCCCCCAGTTCCAAAGCATGCTCACACCAAGGTGACACCCCCAAGTAAAGTTTGGAAGTGCCATTTACAGTTACCCCTAGACTACCAAAAATGCTACAGCTGGCACTGACTACCAACTACTGCCAGTCCCAAAGGGACAGCTTGTCTATTGCACGGCATACTCAGTCACACCTGGACAATTTCAGATTACTAATCAATCCAACCTGTTAATCATGGGAATGTAAAGGGAATGCAAGGGCCTGATCCACAGTAGCCATTGCCGAATGTCTTAGCAGTATTCCACTGTATTATTATTATCAGTACTAGCTGAACATGAAGACCGCCAGTCCACAGCTAAAGTCCTGCTCATCAAGACTTTGGAATATCTGCGTCACCACTCTCAGTGAGAAGGAGTTGAAGGCCTCTTTTACTTTCATGTCAAACAAGAAGCATGATCAATTGGCTGCTTTTTTGGTTCACAGAGTCACCTGCACCCGTGAATTTCCCGTGAGATGATGCCACGTCTTTGATAGCCTACGTGAGCAATGAAGACAGTCAGCCTGTCTTTGTAACGCTGGTCGGTGTTTGCACCTATTTTTATCCTGTCTAGTACGTGGCCTGAATGCATGTCAGACTAGGTAGTGTATGCACTTCTCACAAAAGGAAGCAGTCCCTGTCACTAAACTGAGATTATTCTAAAGGTTTTCAGTTGATGAAGTTTATTTTTGTGTCAGACCTGCAGCGTGATCATACTTTATGTGTCAGTGATCCAGCATGGTGCACACTGGTGGCCTTGCCTGTCAATGCTGCAGGGGGGGCATGTGTGTTGTGTTGAAGTCCGCTGTGTGCTGCACGTACAATTCAGACCAGCAGTGTGACTGGTCGGCCGTACTTGTCATCTCAGCTAGGTGTCAAATAGAACAGTGGGGCGCGTGACCACACATTTCCTATGAAGTCAGGCACGGGCTGTGTCTGTGTCAGCCATGAGAGATACTTGAAGTACAATTTTGTTTGTCGAAAGCTGATGACTGAGATCAAGATCATACTTCAAAGGCCACAGGTCCATGACTTTTTAGTGACAGACAAACAAGCCTTACAATTTTAGATAGATAGATAGATAGATAGATAGATAGATAGATAGATAGATAGATAGATAGATAGATAGATAGATAGATAGATAGATAGATAGATAGATAGATAGACAGACAGACAGATTATCTTCTGCAAGAAATAATATGGAATCTCTGAATGCTGAAAACATTTTCAAACACTGCTACATATCGTGGCCTGTAAAGGGCACCTCAGAGCCCTAAACTCCAGACACAAATACACAGCTTTATTTATTTGCTGCATTGCCTTTAAACAGGCTTCTTGATCAAATAACACAAGTTTATTCACGTTTGATTGTCCTCTTCTCTCTTCTCCTCTCCCAGTAAGTTTTGTACTTCCTCCACTCCTGACGGCTTTGCGGTCCCTTTTATGCCAAACTGGATAATACTTCTGGTGCCACAGCCTCAAATCCAGGACCATTCCTGGGTCAGATGGACCCCCTCTAAAGTAAGGAATCGTCATCCCTGCAGCTCTCCCTGGCACCTCCCATGTAATCTAGCCAGGCTGCCCAGCAGGACTACAACTCTCATGCCACACATCTTTTTGGGGGTGTAGAGCCAATGTAAAAAAAAAAAAAAAAAAAAAAAACTCACACTGTTCCACTCCATCTGAACTAGTGTGGTGCTGAGGTATCACCCATTTCATGGCTGCGCCCGGGTCCTAATTTGGGATCCTAAGGTGGTTCGTTGTGTGGTAGGATGCGGCAACACACTGTATCAGTGCACGCTCCCAACATGATCCCAGGGAGCAGCCCTGTTCCACCCATTCATTATTTCAGCATCCCGGCCAGGCGAGGATTATCCATCCCATGCAGGATGATCATCCTTCCATTAGGAGCATCCATTATAAAGGTGTCCCATTGATTCTAGGCAGGTTGCCCATCTGTCCATTACAAAAGCTTCCTAGCTGGGTAAGGTTCCATCAGTCCCGGTTTTGGTGCCAACCAGTCCATATTAACTCTTTGACAATAGCAACAAAGCAGAAATGCTTTGTTTCTATACTTGAGAATGTTTTGAGAAGATTTCTGCTTTACATGAATGTAAAATTTTCTATCTAATTCTACTTTTAATTCAATAAATTTTCAAATTCGATTGGCTTCTTTTTGTTATACATATGTGTTACTGCAGTGTTACACCCAGTGCCACCCCTAGTTAAACTGGGGCCCTAAGCAGAGTCTTCTTGGGGGCCCATGAGCTAGCTTACTGGAAGTTAGACAAATTTAGATTTCTACACAATGCACAAAGCTGCTTCTTCAAAGCTTTCCTTTTTTCGTTTCTGTGCTCGTGACTGGTGTTGACTTGAAGCTATCTTTCTGCTCACTAATGGAAAATTATCACAACAGGTGACTGTCAACAACATTAATTTGACGATTCATGAGACGACAATAACGCCAATACAGTCAAGCTGTGGACCTCCAGAGCTCCGCTCTGCTGTAGAGGTTGTTACTTTGCATTATACTTCAGTGATGTTACATAAAATGCCCCATTACAAGATTAGAATTGAGGGAGGAGTTTAAACCAAGTGACAAAAACGTGCAATCCAATTGGCTGTCCAGCAGAGCACCTGAATCATGGAAGGTCTGCCAACCCATTCAACGGGCACCCCCAACTCTGTATCAGTCTTCCGATCATGGGCCCCACACACATAGTGTGATCTGCGTAATGGAAGGAGCAGCTCTGATTGCACCAGAAAACAAAAGGGTTATGTCCGTACGCACAATGATTTACATAGTAATGTGAAGGACGGCCAGCATCCTTACCCGGCCAGACACCCTTAGGAGAGAAGGACAGGGAAAGACAACCTTCATAAGGTGCTCCCCCAGGACGTTAGATGGCAGCGAGTCCAGGCTCAGATTCCCACATGGGTGCCTGCAGGGGGAGAGCCTTGCTGTGTCCCATGGGGACCATCAGAGGGAGCTGCCACAGGATTGGGGAGTCCCTATGTCATGGGGTTTCCGCCACACCTGAATGTGCTGATAGACCACATATGTGGAAGATCGGGAGCACTTCTGGGGTGGCGAAAATAAAAAGGACTGCCTACCTCCCATCATGGAGCCAGAGCTGGAGCTGGGAGGAAGGAAGGCAACATTCGACTGGAGGAGAGCAGTGCGGGACAGGAAAGGAGAGGAGAGAAAAGCAGAAAGAGAGAAAGAGAGAAAAGACAGCTCATTTTGGTTGTGTATACAAAGTATTTGTGTAATAAAACACTGGGACTGTCTTGTGTGTTCATGTTTGGACTTTGGGGCTCACTGGCACCCCCTAACCTTTACAGTTATTTACCTAAAATACCAGCTCCCACCACTTTAGGAAAATGTGTGTATTACAAAGAATCTGGTATGATTTTCAGATGCACGCAGAAACATTAACACCTGGTCAACTACGCAGTCATTCCTAGTACACCTCTCCGAAAACCGACAAAACAGGGCGGAGCTGGGAGTTTTGGGCAGGGCCGGACTCATGGCAGCCTGCTCAACAGGACAGGGCTAGTTTTGCAGGCTGTAGCGATGTTTGCTTGTGCATTCACATGGTCGGCTGATTTTGTCATGTGTGTCACTCACATGTTTTCTCACATTATTCTGGGCATCACAGCTCAAAAGCAGATCATGAATAGTCATTCCTCTGTATGTGAAAGCAGAAAATTCTAAATTATTCGATGAATTATTTAATTATTTAATGTAATGCCTTATTAGGGTTTGTTGTGCTATTATTAAACTAATCCTGTCCATTTCATGCAGTTTAGAGTTACTTGAGCAAAATTGGGGTCATTTTTGGGGCCAGGAAATGCTTAAAAGTGTTTCCTATTTAAATTAAATGTAATTAGGTGTTAGCATAATAAAAAATTCCCCTTATATGGACTGGATCAGCTCCTTCTTAAAGTGGAGGAAGCCTGTTTGCCTTTCCTATTAGCACCCAACCCACTGAATTAGGATGCAATCATTAACATGTCCCCTCACAATGAATGTACTGCTTCATGTTAGAGTTACTTGGCTCATACTGTAATTTTGTGATTGTAATAACAATACGACCAACGTGCAAAAAGAAGATAGCTGGAATTGATTTAGATTTATTTGTTGACTACATATAAAATGGAGAGATTCTACATTTACTTGCACTTAATGTCAGATATTTTAAAAAGTCTACTTGAGGAGTTTTCTCATGGGCACGTTTTACTTTTACTTGAGTCACTTTGCAGAAAGTTTCCCAGATTTTACTCAGGTATGTCTATTGGATACTTTATACAACACTGGTTTTGAAATATTGAACACATGAACTGGAATCTGAATTTCATGACTTCCACAATTAAAGGAAGAATAGAAGAATTCAGTTCTCCCAAAGTCTCAGAACTCTGGGAACATTTTGGAGTAGCATGTGCTTCTCAGTGCAGGATGGCACCTGGTTAATTTTTTTTCTGCTCTGACTCTAGTGTTGCTTTATTTACTTTTTATTAAGGATGTGAACAGCATTGCACACAATACTCCAAACCCCATCTCACCAGTGCATTGTTTAGTCTGGGCAGGATATCCCTTTGTAAATCACCTTGTGAAGGCTCTGCAAATAAAGGCTGATTGAACCCTGGTTGCAGATGTTATTGTTTGCATGCCAAAAGGTGCCTGGTAGGAACTGGTATTGCAGACAACAGGAGGCACTACATATGAGGGGAAGAGCCGTATGAAAGACTACTAAGATGATAACTTCTACCATGGGCACAACAGAGAGTAGTGTCAGTTGGTTAGAAGGGTGGTCCCTTGTTGTTCTGCTTGTATTTATAGTCAATACTTCCTCAAGAGGCACAGAAAGATGATCCAGGCTATGGAAGTAATTTAATGATAGCACAGAAGTTCCAACAAGTGGTAGCATTGAGGTTCCCTACAAAACGTGTGGACATCCATTATGAACCACAGTAGACAGACTAGCTGTGGATAACCTAGTCCCACTGAGCCAAGCTTACAATATATACGATAGGACACAACCAGGAGTAAATTTTGCTTAAAACTGGCTGGGGACAAGTAGACAGCTCACTGAGTGTCACAATCCTTAACCACTCCAACACCTCATGAAGGTGATGCTCAAAGAGAGGGTGGTGATTCTGAACTGAACAGATCAGTGGTGTTCTTGTTACCTTGGTCTGGCAGACAGCAAGCTTCAGTTTGCGATGAACCATCTACAGCCAAAACGTCTCCTGAAAAAACTTTATTAAGCATATAAATGTTTGTCATGTGTGCAATGAGCACATCGCACATGTTAATATAAATATAACCTGTAATATCAGGTTATACGTTGACGTTTGAAAGCATCACTGGGCTAGTGGTAAAAGTGAACGATCTGATGTCGCAGGTGCTGAGTGTGCTCTCTGTTGTTCAGTTTTGACGATAGCGTACAAGTTGATGTAAGCGTAAAGGAATTGTCAGCTATGTTTGAGAAAATTTGAATTGCAAGATATGCATTTCAAGTAAACAATGTGTCGCACCCCATCAAGAGGATACCATTGAGAGAGCTGATAACAAAGAGCCACAAAAGATGCAGATTTCAGTACTCAACACACCCGAATCGCTGAATCTGCCTAATGACACCAGTAGAAGCACAGAGAGAGGGGTGTTAGGAGCATGAGCTGATACACCCACTACATGACAAACCACCTCAGGAACAGTGGGAGGTTTTTTATGGTGCCCGGAGTGCCAATCCTCTCATCAACCCCCAAGTCTTCCCTGCAGATTGGAGGGCCTACTTGCAGGGCAGGATACAGGTTAACATCATGCCTAGGACGGAGCAAGACAAGGGTGCAAAACATCCACCTTCTGACTGCACATCTAAACGAATGACTAAAGTAAGTTAACATCACTTTCTACTTGGAAATGCAAATATGTCATGCCAAAATAGCCACAGCGTGTTAACACGTTGTGTATCCATAGGCCGCAATGCTTATCGACACTTTGTTTGCTGTTGTTTTCGCCATATAGTGCTGTAACAGTCAAAAATGACAGGAAGATATCGTGCCAGACAGAAGTGTTTCTCAAATACATGGAGCCAAGTAGCTGCAGTGGTCTACATGTATTTGTGTGTCTGTCTGGCTCTTCTGTCGAAGAGATTACAACGATGTACAGTACATATTAATCATTAAGCTTCAGTTACCTTGTGCTGCTGAGCTCCTGAATTGACAACAGCAGTTGTACCTTTTGATTTTCTCTCAGAGTCAAGTCTTTAGTTCAGTCTTATTTGCTCTCTTCCTGAAACCCCGATGTGTAAAGTGCACAGACTGGAGGAATTGGGGGTGGATGTTTTAAGAAGAAAGCCTTTGTAGTAGTAGATTCCTCCCCTTTTCACTTCAACCTTTTTACTGAGTTGTCCCCATTCTCGTTTTAGAATCACGCCTGGGCCCCGCTAGGGTAAGATCTCAGTGGCATTTTAAGGACAGGTGGCACTGTCCTTAAAACTCACTGCAGTAAAAAGATGAAAAAAAGCTTCCCCAAAGGTGTCTCCAGTGTCAATATTTTCGGTTCCAAAGTAGTCAGTTGTCTGTTCTTGACAGGATGAGAGAAGTGTGCAAAATTTTGTTAAGAGTGGACTAAGGGTGTGGAATTCTATAAAGAACAAACACATACATATTAAGCTTTGTATATAAGACTGGAGAATGACCTCTAGATGGTATTCTTCTTCCACAATATCATCTTTTACCACTTTGTTTTAAAATGAAGTTGAAACTTAAAACATTGAAAGTTCAGTTTTGAGTCGCTTCCTGCCTTTCTTATTACCTTCCAAATGCTTTTTCATTGAATTGCCTGAATTGCATTTTACTCAGAATGCTTTGATTTCTTGCTTCAGTCTCTTTATTCAAATTCTTACTTGTGCTGAACCAAATCATTTTAAGCATAATATAACATTCTGATGCCTCTTAATCGAAATCATGGCTACCAGAGCCCATAATGGCACTACTGGGCATGAAATAGCCACTCATGCTCTCACCCACACCTGGCATGTATGTCTTTGGGATGCAAGAGAATAAGTGGAGTACGCAGAGAAAAACCCACACGTCCACAGTAAAGTAAAGCAGGCAAACTGCACACAGACAATGACTTGTGGTGATGGATTTGAACCTTGAATCCAAGAGTAAAACCACTAACAACTGTGCCTCACTTATTTTAAACATCACACGTGTCAGTATGTGTCTTTTACTTTATTGTAGTCTTTGTTTTTTAAAGCACCTGTAACCACAAAGAGGCACCAATTATAAGACACAATACACACTTTAAGCTCAAATAAAGGGTTTTTATTGAGCCCCAACACCTTCTTCACAAGAATAATGACCAAAAAAGAAACACACCAGGCACAATTCTCCTTCCTTCTCCTACAGAGCGTAGCCCACTGCTTCCCAACTCTGTCTCAATCAATCTGAGGCAGTGGGCTTTCTTTTAAAGTTGACCCGGGTACTGCTTCTGGTCTCCATTCCAAATTGTCCAGGGCAATGCCCTCTGGCAGTCCCCAAAACAGTTGCATTTCCAAACTCCATTTTCCTTGCATCCTTGTAGGTATTCTAATCAGGTTTAGCCCTGAGGAACACTGCCAACTGCTGCAGAGGGTAGTGACCTGCTCTTGGTAAGCCCATTCTCCTGGTCCTTCCATTATGGCCTCTTGGATGGGTATGAAGCCTTTCATTATCTCGACCAGGATGCCTGTCCTTCCTTCTTGGGACCCAAATACCTTATGATAGTGTGCTCTTGGAAAGGCAAAGATGTCGATACCTTACTGACTGACTGATTGGGGCGCTGGCATTCTCCTTTATGCCAGTAATTGTTACCTTCCCAAAAGTCTGTTCTTAGAATAGTCCTTGATTTTCTCCATTTTCAAAGAATCCCTCTAGTTTCAGTGACCTCACAATCTTTTCCACTACAGAAGCTGGGGACTAATAACAAACAGAAGCCTGTGGCACATTATCTCTAGTTGGAGAGGATGTCAGATTTAATTAACACAGTTGCTGGATCTTGCTGCCTTAAGCTAGTCTATTAAGATTTCATGACAAGTATTTGCTGAATATGTGAAATTACACAACACTGTGCAGTCTCTTCAGCACAGAATCACATCTCTGTAAAGTATTGCAATCTTGCTACATACTGTAACTGCCAATACCTAGTGCTGCCTGACAGTACCCACGTCAGTGTGAAGGTTTTCTAGGTATGGAGAGTTCAGTTGCAATTTCAGCCCTTTCGTTTTCCTTTTTCAATTCCTTTGTGGTACAACAACCACAAGCTATCAGACAGACAAACTTCTCTTTTGTTTGTGTGGTCCAAAACATTTGCTTTCATTCTGTCTTCGCAGCTTGCAGCGTTTTCTGTGCATGAGATCTTTGGGTGGTCAGTTCTTACAGACACAAGCCTTCCCATACAATTTAAGACAAAATAAAACATCTCAGTGAATTGCAGACTGGTCTGATTGAGTCATTGGGGATGTCAAATTACACGACACGTGCTGCGACTGCCCAATTCTGACTCACTAAGGTTATGTAAGTGACTCAAAGTTGCTGTAAAAGTCATGTAGTGTGAAGGGGCTTTAGGCAGGAAGCAGTCATTCATAGAGTACTCTTGGGCAGGCCAAAATCTACACTCCTTTGCTGATGGCTTGATTTACAGTACATTCTTAAACCTGCTTATTCCAGTTCAGGACTGGGGGTGCTAGAGCCCAGCTCAGCAATAGGCACAAGGCAAGCATCAACTCGGGACAGTGTGCCAGGCTATCACAGGGTAGAGTCTTGGATTTCATTAGAAAAAAAAAGTTACTGTTATCCATCCATCCATCCATTGTCTCCCGCTTATCCGAGGTCGGGTCGCGGGGGCAGCAGCTTGAGCAGAGATGCCCAGACTTCCCTCTCCCCGGCCACTTCTTCTAGCTCTTCCGGGAGAATCCCAAGGCGTTCCCAGGCCAGTCAAGAGACATAGTCCCTCCAACGTGTCCTGGGTCTTCCCCGGGGCCTTCTCCCGGTTGGACGTGCCCGGAACACCTCACCAGGGAGGCGTCCAGGAGGCATCCTGATCAGATGCCCGAGCCACCTCATCTGACTCCTCTCGATGCGGAGGAGCAGCGGCTCTACTCTGAGCCCCTCCCGGATGACTGAGCTTCTCACCCTATCTTTAAGGGAAAGCCCAGACACCCTGCGGAGGAAACTCATTTCAGCCGCTTGTATTCGCGATCTCGTTCTTTCGGTCACTACCCATAGCTCATGACCATAGGTGAGGGTAGGAACATAGATCGACTGGTAAATTGAGAGCTTCGCCTTGCGGCTCAGCTCCTTTTTCACCACGACAGACCGATGCAACGCCCGCATTACTGCGGATGCCGCACCGATCCGCCTGTCGATCTCACGCTCCATTCTTCCCTCACTCGTGAACAAGACCCCGAGATACTTGAACTCCTCCACTTGGGGCAGGATCTCGCTACCAACCCTGAGAGGGCACTCCACCCTTTTCCGGTTGAGGACCATGGTCTCGGATTTGGAGGTGCTGATTCTCATCCCAGCCGCTTCACACTCGGCTGCGAACCGATCCAGAGAGAGCTGAAGATCACGGCCTGATGAAGCAAACAGGACAACATCATCTGCAAAAAGCAGTGACCCAATCCTGAGCCCACCAAACCGGACCCCCTCAACACCCTGGCTGCGCCTAGAAATTCTGTCCATAAAAGTTATGAACAGAATCGGTGACAAAGGGCAGCCCTGGCGGAGTCCAACTCTCACTGGAAACGGGTTCGACTTACTGCCGGCAATGCGGACCAAGCTCTGGCACTGATCGTACAGGGACTGAACAGCCCTTATCAGGGGGGCCGGTACCCCATACTCTCGGAGTACCCCCCACAGGATTCCCCGAGGGACACGGTCGAATGCCTTTTCTAAGTCCACAAAACACATGTAGACTGGTTGGGCAAACTCCCATGCACCCTCCAGGACCCTGCTAAGGGTATAGAGCTGGTCCACTGTTCCGCGACCAGGACGAAAACCACACTGTTCCTCCTGAATCCGAGGCTCGACTATCCGACGGACCCTCCTCTCCAGGACCCCTGAATAGACTTTTCCAGGGAGGCTGAGGAGTGTGATCCCTCTGTAGTTGGAACACACCCTCCGATCCCCCTTCTTAAAGAGGGGGACCACCACCCCGGTCTGCCAATCCAGAGGCACTGTCCCTGATGTCCATGCGATGTTGCAGAGGCGTGTCAGCCAAGACAGTCCTACAACATCCAGAGCCTTGAGGAACTCCGGGCGTATCTCATCCACCCCCGGGGCCCTGCCACCAAGGAGTTTTTTGACCACCTCGGTGACCTCAGTCCCAGAGATGGGGGAGCCCACCTCTGAGTCCCCAGGCTCTGCTTCCTCATTGGAAGGCATGTTAATGGGATTGAGGAGGTCTTCAAAGTATTCCCCCCACCGACCCACAACGTCCCGAGTCGAGGTCAGCAGCGCACCATCCCCACCATATACAGTGTTGACACTGCACTGCTTCCCCTTCCTGAGACGCCGGATGGTGGACCAGAATCTCCTCGAAGCCGTCCGAAAGTCATTCTCCATGGCCTCCCCAAACTCCTCCCACGCCCGAGTTTTTGCCTCAGCAACCACCAAAGCCGCATTCCGCTTGGCCTGCCAGTACCTATCAGCTGCCTCCGGGGTCCCACAGGACAAAAGGGTCCTGTAGGACTCCTTCTTCAGCTTGACGGCATCCTTCACCGCCGGTGTCCACCAGCGGGTTCGGGGATTGCCGCCACGACAGGCACTGACCACCTTACGGCCACAGCTCCGGTCAGCTGCCTCAACAATAGAGGCACGGAACATGGCCCATTCGGACTCAATGTCCCCCACCTCCCTCGGGATGTGGTCGAAGTTCTGCCGGAGGTGGGAGTTGAAGCTACTTCTGACAGGGGGCTCTGCCAGACGTTCCCAGCAGACCCTCACAACACGTTTGGGCCTACCACGCCTGACCAGGCATCCTCCCCCACCATCGAAGCCAACTCACCACCAGGTGGTGATCAGTTGACAGCTCCGCCCCTCTCTTCACCCGAGTGTCCAAGACATGTGGCCGCAAGTCCGACGACACGACCACAAAGTCGATCATCGAACTGAGGCCTAGGGTGTCCTGGTGCCAAGTGCACATATGAACACCCCTATGCTTGAACATGGTGTTCGTTATGGACAATCCGTGACGAGCACAGAAGTCCAATAACAAAACACCGCTCGGGTTCAGATCAGGGGGGCCATTCCTCCCAATCACGCCCTTCCAGGTCTCACTGTCATTGCCCACGTGAGCATTGAAGTCTCCCAGCAGAACGAGGGAGTCCCCAGAAGGTATGCCCTCTAGCACCCCCTCCAGGGACTCCAAAAAGGGTGGGTACTCCGAACTGCTGTTCGGTGCATACGCACAAACAACAGTTAGGACCCGTCCCCCCACCCGAAGGCGAAGGGAGGCTACCCTCTCGTCCACCGGGGTAAACCCCAATGTACAGGCTCCAAGTTGGGGGGCAATAAGTATACCCACACCTGCTCGGCGCCTCTCACCGGGGGCAACTCCAGAGTGGTAGAGAGTCCAGCCCCTCTCAAGGAGATTGGTTCCAGAGTCCAAGCTGTGCGTCGAGGTGAGCCCGACTATATCTAGCCGGAACCTCTCAACTTCGCGCACTAGCTCAGGCTCCTTCCCCTTCAGAGAGGTGACATTCCACATCCCAAGAGCCAGCTTCTGTAGCCGAGGATCGGACCGCCAAGGTCCCCGCCTTCGGCTACCACCCAACTCACACTGCACCCGACCTCCTTGGCCCCTCCCATAGGTGGTGAGCCCATGGGAAGGGGGACCCACGTTGCCTCTTCGGGTTGTGCCCGGCCGAGCCCTATGGGTGCAGGCCCGGCCACCAGGCGCTCGCCATCGAGCCCCACCTCCAGGCCTGGCTCCAGAGTGGGGCCCCGGTGACCCGCGTCCGGGCAAGGGAAAACGCCGTCCAAAATGGTTTTTCTTCATAGGAGGTTTGTTTAACCGCTCTTTGTCTCATCCCTCACCTAGGACCATTTTGCCTTGGGTGGCCCTACCAGGGGCATAAAGCCCCGGACAACAGAGCTCCTAGGATCATTGGGACACGCAAACCCCTCCACCACGATAAGGTGACGGTTAAAGAAGGGGAAGTTACTGTTAGAACACTTGAAATATACAAGACTGCAGAGTGCTTAGAGTTTTATCCATAAGGGTTCATTCATTCATTCATTTTCCATATACAAAGTTATGGGATAATATGGAGGGATTTGAATAATCTCGTTTCTTACCTGCTTATCTGTTGAGCCTTAGCACTCTTATTGTCTGCCTTTACCAAGTGCTTTGCACAGAGTCACACGGTCAGCTAGACAAGCAAGCAAGCATCCTTTATACTGATCAAGCAACAGAATTAAGAGGACAATACAAGGAGACTTAAAGGTAAAGATAAGCCAGAGGATGACCCCTTATACATATCATGAACTCTTTTTCTTTCTAGTACTCTTTCTGTATTAAAGTACATACAGACATGCATAATGTTACACCCAAATCAACAGACCTCAGCAAATGTATTGTGCAGCAGATTACATATATACTTTTTGGTGTGACTTTATTGTCTTCAGAAAGGACCATTTCTTTTAAACCAATTGAAATTTAAGGAAGACTGGAGCCAATTTCAGCAACATCGGGCACAAGACAAGAAGCAGCCCTGCAGAGCCTATCAGGCAGAGCCCCTTCACACATAGCTACACTTGGCTGATTTGAAATCACTACCAATTAACCTTAACACCATGAGCTGGATCTGCCATTTAGGCAAACCTCACTGTTTTAAACAATACAATATACAGGTGGTCCAGATCTAATTATGCAAGTGTTCGACTGATAACTGTCTCCCCGCCATTTTGGAATGCAGGGCAAGTGCTGCCACCTACCTGCAACAAAAAGAATTTTAAGTGAAATCTCTATGTGCAGGGCAGGTGCTGTGAATTCTCTATGTAATAAACTTAATAAGTTATAGTGTAATAAAAATTGCATAATTAGATCTGGACAACCCTATACAGACTCAGCCTTGCAAAGACTCGACACAACTGTCCAATTCCAGTTTTCAAGTTTTATATCACACTGGTGAGTACTCATTTGGAGTTCTGGGTGCAGTTTTGGTCTCCAGGCTACAAAAAGGACATAGCAGCACTAGAAAAGGTCCAGAGAAGAAAGAGCAACTAGGCTGATTCCAGGGCTACAGGGGTTGAATTATGAGGAAAGATTACAAGAGCTGAGCCTTTTCAGTTTAAGCAAAAAAAGATCAAGAGGAGACATGATTGAAGTGTTTAAAATTATAAGTGGAATTAGTCCAGTGGCTCGAGACTGTTATTTTAAAATGTGTTCATCAAGAACACGGGGACACAGTTAGCAACTTGTTAAGGTAAATTTCAAACAAACATTAGCAAGGTTTTCTTTACACAGAGAACCAAAGACTCGTGGAATAAGCTAGCAAGTAGAGTGGTAGACAGTAGGACTTTAGGAACTTTTAAAACTCGACATGATATTCTTTTAGAAGAATTAAGTGGATAGGACTGGCGAGCTTTGTTGCGCTGAATGGCCTGTTCTCGTCTAGATTGTTCTAATGTTCTAATTAAACCCAATTATATTATTTTATGTTATGATGCTTGGTCTTAACTTCGGACAACCAACACGAGCCCCCACAATTATGGATGGTCTTACAAATCTCTGTGGGTGGCAAAAATCATAGGCTACAACATAGATGATGATGATGATAATAATAATAATAATAATAATAATAATAATAATAATCCTCAGACTGGAGTAGCATTGGAAAAACAGGTGTGGCAAAATAAAATTAAATGATCAAAATGGCATTAGGACTGTAGCTCTTCAATGCATTGCAAAGGATGTTTTAAATCCAACTGTAATCGCCCCTCAAATTGGCTCACATTGAAGCCTGACAAATGTCATAGTCGATATATTGCAAATGGGGGTAGGGGCAGGTGGGTGTAAGAGGAGTGGATTAGTAAGGTGGCGTTTGGAGGGTGTTTCAACAGGGCACACGTTTAACTGGGACACAGTGCAAGTAAGATTCAGGGCATATACTAAGAGTACCAGAGAATCGTGGCTATCAAACGAAAACGCCATTGACAGGCACTTGGACATAAACCCAACATATGCAGGCTTAAAAAGAAGAACATCCAAATAATAAAAAGTCCCACCGTACTAATACACCCCTCTTACACCCACGTACCCATCCCTCCTCATTTGCTATATATTGCCTTTGATTCCTGTATGTCTAATCATTTTCCTCAGATGATTTATTTTCTCTCTTTGTGGATATATATATATATACATTCTCTCAGCTTCCATAAAATATACTTAAGAGTTAGCAAAACAACTTTCACTATTTCCATGTTGTCTTCTCTTACACAAATGAATGTCATCGGGGTTATGCTGAGTTGCACCAAAATCAGGTTGTGTAGAATCGGACATTACGTGCTTCTCAAAGACCTTTGGTTTTGCTTGCGTACTGTCGCGCCACCTAGCGGCTCTTTTGAAACTCGTCGGAGCGAATCATTCACAAAGAAGAGTTCCAACAAGCCAACAAGATTAAATAAATAAACTACACTCATAAATTATAGTGACCTTATTTGAATTAGCGAGAGCCTGTATCCTCATGACTTTATACAAAAAATAAGTAAAGTATATCTCCGATCTAAAAAATTAAAAGTGAATTTGGAGACACGATGTTTAGCGCTCATTCTTTAAACAGAGGTAACTGTGCCTCATCGTGTATACATTAGGTTCAGTTTTTCAGCTTGCATTTTTCGTTTACATTCCTCTTTTTTCTCAGTTCCTTTTCGTAACCATGTTGACACTACATATCCCATAAAGCATTGTAGCAAAGGTATTGGTCACGTGTATTGACGAGCTGACGGGACTAATACTACATCTCCCAGAGTACACTGCGGGTAACACGCTACTCAATAGTCTTTCCGCTGTGAGAACGTCAGGGCTGCTACGTGTCCCGGAATAGAGGCTCATAACTGGCGACATGGCGTCTCAGCAGCAGGGAGAAGTTGACGAGCTTTTCGATGTCAGAAATTCATACTATATTGGGAGCTACCAGCAGTGCATCAATGAAGCACAAAAGGTCAAGGTAATATGATTGTGTGTTCGGTGTCGTTTATCAAGGGAGCAGAGTATAAAGAGAGAAGGCTGTGTACTTTGTTATTTTGAGGGGCCTATATAACTTAATCAGAGAATAAAAAGTAGGAAAACGCTAAACAAAGGGTAGGAATAAGTGACCTTGCCGACATCATGCTCTAAAACCTTTGCAAACTGAAATGAGATGTACTGGTATTACATTTTTGTTAACACAGGCAGTTAGATTCCGGGCGGACTATGGAGAGCCTATGCAGTTTATCAGTAAAGAAAACTATTGATTTCGTCATGGTAATGTGTTAACTTCAAATTAGTCTCATTAAAATCCAGAGGTGTCCATATATCAGTGTTCTTTAAGCCTTGGACCCCAGGTATACACACTGTTTGCTAGTTTTCGTTTCAACAAATGTGTTTATCTGAGGTTGGATATCGCTGTCAGTTGATCTTCTTGCTTACTTAGATGAATTCGTTTTGCTCCCAGATCTTCAGTTTGAGACTTTACAGCAGCGCGTTTTGATTCTCTTGTATCTCTAGACATGGCGTGTATTGAAGTTATTAGTCAAAGGAAACCTTGCATTTCGCACCATCGTAATTTATGCATTGTTTTACTTGTTATTCCTTTCCAAGCAGCAGCTGTTGGTTAACGCTGTAGTCTGCAAAGAAAAAAGTTTGGGTCACTTAAAAGAAAAATAATCGGCCTTAAAGAAGTTGATTTTAGTAAAAATAAGCAATCATAGTGCCCTCAAAGTCCTTTTAAAAAGTCTATTTGAAACAAAATCTTTTTTTAAAGGCATTAACTATTTTAAGTATATTTTTTATAAATATACAGTACTTGATATTGTTGTTTGTAGACTCAACGCCCAAAACAATTATACTACACTTGATAACCACATTTGATCACTCTTGCACGCTAACTTTGCAAATACTGTACTAATACTGGGCTGGAGCTCCTTTTATTCTCAAAACAACCCATGGGATTAATAAAGTTTATCTAACCTAATGTTGGAAACATTACGTTGAGATTTTGCTCCATGTTGACATGACTCCATCACCCAATTTTTGCAAATGTGTCACCTGCACATTCATGCTGTAAATTTCCTTTTCTACCACTTCCCAGAGGTGTTCTTTTGGAATCGCATCCGATGACTAGGAAAACCACTGTAGACCTCTGAACTCCTTGTCATGTTCATGAAACCAGTTTGAGATGACTTTTGTTTTGTAACATGGTGCATTATCGTTCTGTAAGTAGCCATTAGAAGATGAAATTTAATTTGCAGCTATGAACAGGTGCACATGGACAGCAGCAATACTTAAATAAGCCATGACATTCAGGTGATGATTTATTGGTATTAATGGGCTCAACGTGTGCCAAAAAACATTCCCTACACTGTTACACCCCTACCATAAGCCTATACTGTTGACACAAGGTTTGATTGGGTGCATGCATTGATGCTGTTGGTGCCACATTCTGCTCCTGCGCTCTGTGTGCCTTATTGAGATTCATCAGTCCAAGTTCTGTTTTTCCATTCTTCAACTGTTCAGTTTTGGTGGGCCTGTGTCCACTGTAGCCTCAGAGTTCTGTTCTTGGCTGACAGGAGTGGAACCCATCATGATCAGATACTTTTCCGCTCACCACAGTTGTACCGAGTGGTTATCTGAGACATACTGTAGTTTTTCTGTCAGCTGGGACCAGTCTGGCCATTATCCTCTGACCTCTCTAATCAACAAGACATTATCATCCACAGAACTGCCTCTCACTGGATGTTTTTTTGTACCATTCTGAGTAAACTCTAGAGACCATTGTGCATGAAAATCCCAGGTGAGCAGCGGTTACAGAAATAGGCAAACCAGCCCATCTGGCACCAACAATCACGCCATGGTCAAAATTCCTGAGATCATACTTGTACCCCATTTAGGTGTTAGATGTGAACATTAACTGAAGCTCCTGACTTGGATCTGCATGATTGAATGCATTGTGCTGCTGGCAAATGATTGGCTGATTAGATAAATGTATGGGTAAATATGTGTACAGGTCTTTCTAGTAATTTACTCAGTGAGTGTGTATGTTGTGTGTATTGGGCTTTAGGGTACGGGTGCAGTGGCTGCTTTAAGTTGGTACACCTACTTTTTTACAAAAATACCTGCTATTTGAAATAACAAATTAGGTGGTTGATCTGTTGTTTAACTAAATGTTAGAATGATCAAGGTACATGAGCTAAGTGTTTTAACAGTGGTATGATTTTTGGTGTCACACGTGGTGTTTCCTGCATCTCAGAAGCAACTTCACTCGTGGAATTTTCAGAAGTACAAGCTCTAGAGTTTACAGAGAATTATGTGAAAAATTTTTTAAAAACTAGTGAGTGGGATTTCTTTGGACAAAAGCACTTTGAAAATGAGTGATTAGACATATATAAACTAATATAGAGGCCACAAATACTCCATCAGCTATTCTTTATAACACTAGTGTACAGATGGGCAAATCCGAACACCTAACAAATTGGACCGTGAAGACAATTGGGGTACTACAGAGGATGAGTGTGCTTTATGGTCACAGTCTACTGTTTTTTTTTTTTTAAATGAATTCTTCTAACAGGGTAATGTTGTATGTTGACTTTAGTTTACTCCAGTGGAGTACACAGCTTTCATATGTCAGTCCTGTCAAGCAATTTTGGGATGAGGTACAGTAGGGAACACGCAGCAAGAATGTACAGCCACAAAATCTGCAGGAAGTGTGGGATGCCATTAAGGTGTCATGGATGCAAGGAATTAGTCTGTGTGTGTGTGTGTGTGTGTGTGTGTGTGTGTATTGTCACACACATACGAATAGGAGACAACTGAAGGGCCTGAATAGTTGTAATTCCATGCCTAACCAGGGGGTGGTGAGGCGCACTGATTGTCTCTGTCAATCCCTAACAGACCCTTCCCAGGAAATCTCCCCTCCCATCTCACTCAGCTGGTCTGGAAAGACTTCAGGAATATGGACAAGCTAATAGAGCCTGTCGAAACACCAAAGACAGCCTCACAATTTGGGAGAGCAGAACCGTCCTTTAGCGGACACCATGGGGGCTACGTCCCACATAGTTTGCCTTCTCTGTATGTACCAGAGCCTGTATCGGCGTCCCCGGATCCACGGGCACGCAACCTTCTCGGGGATGAGGTGGAATGTAAGTGGAGAGAGGGGGATGGATTATGTGCATGTATACTGTACTGTGCTCATAGCCTACTTAACCTAAGCCTAGC